>NW_019228702.1:148200-234193 GCF_002742605.1 Olea europaea var. sylvestris
AAATTAACAAAGAAAAACCGCACCAGGGGCAATTTTGTCATTTGTCGCGACGGTGTCGAAAGGGGCTAAAACCTGTCAGGCTGATTGAAAACGACTCGAAAAATTGGACTCGGGGCGAAATCTCGAGATCTCGAGAAATTAACAATGAAAAACTGAACCAGGGACAATTTTGTCATTTGTTGCGATGGTGCTGGAATGGGCTGTAATTTTGCAAGCTGATTGGAAACGGCCCCAGAAATTTGACTCAGTGCGAAATCCCGAGATCTCGAGAAATTAACAAAGAAAAACAGCACCAGGGGCAATTTTTTCATTTGTCGCGACGGTGTCGAAATGGGCTGAAATTGGGCGGGCTGATTGAAAACTACCCGAGAAATCGGACTCGGGGCGGAATCTCGTGATCTCGGGAAATTAACAAAGAAAAATTGCACCAGGGGCAATTTTGTTATTTGTCGCGACTGTGTCGAAATGGACTGAAATTTGGCGGGTTGATTGGAAACTGCCCGAGAAATTGGACTCGGGGCGGAGTCCCAAAATCTCGAGAAATTAATAAAGAAAAATCGCACCGGGGCTATTTTGTCATTTGTCGCGACGTTGTCGGTATGGGATTAAATTTGATAGGCTGATTGGAAACGGTCGAGAAATTGGACTTGGGGCGAAATCCCGAGATCTCGGGGAATTGACAGTGAAAAACCGCACCAGGGGCAATTTTCTCATTTGTCGCGACGGTGCTGGAATGGGCTGAAATTTAGCAGGCCGATTGGAAAAGGCCCCAGAAATTGGACTCGGGGCTAAATCCCGAGATCTTGAGAAATTAACAAAGAAAAATCGCACCAGGGGCAATTTTGTCATTTGTCGTGACAGTGTCGGAATGGGCTGAAATTTGACAGGCTGATTGGAAACTGCCCGAGAACTTGGACTCGGGGCAGAATCCCGAGATCTCGGGAAATTAACAAAGTAAAAGTCGCACAAGGGCAATTTTGTCATTTGTCGCGACGGTGTCGAAATGGGCTGAAATTTGGCAGGCTGATTGGAAACTGCCCGAGAAATTGGACTTGGGGCGGAGTCCCGAAATCTCGGGAAATTAACAATGAGAAATCGCACCAGGGGCAATTTTGTCATTTGTCGCAATGGTGTCGAAATGGGCTGAAATTCGGCAGGCTGATTGGATATTTCCTGAGAAATTGGACTCGGGCAGGAGTCCCGAGATCTCGAGAAATTAACAAAGAAAAACCGCACCAGGGGCAATTTTGTCATTTGTAGCAACGTTGTCGGAATAGGCTTAAATTTCGCTGGCTCATTGGAAATGGCCCGAGAAATTGGACTTGGGGCGGAATCCCTAGATCTCGGGAAATTAACAATAAAAAACCGCACAAGGGGCAATTTTGCCATTTGTCACGACGGTGCTTGAATGGGCTGAAATTTTGTAGGCTGATTGGAAACGGCCCCAAAAATTGGACTCCGGGTGAAATCCCGAGATCTCGAGAAATTAACAAAGAAAAATCGCACCAGGGGTAATTTTTCCATTTGTCGTGACGATGTCGGAATGGGCTTAAATTTGGCAAGCTAATTGGAAACTGCCCAAGAAATTGGACTCGGGGCAGAATCCCGAGATCTCGGGAAATTAACAATGACAAACTGAACCGGGGGCAAGTTAGTCATTTGTTGCGACGGTGCTGGAACGGGCAGTAATTTTGCGAGCTAATTGGAAACGGCCCAAGAAATTTGACTCTGGCCGAAATCCCGAGATCTCCAGAAATTAACAAAGAAAAATAGCACCAGGGGCAATTTTGTCATTTGTCGCGACGGTGTCGGAATGGGCTGTAATTTTGCAAGCTAATTGGAAACAGCCCGAGAAATTTGACTCGGGGCAGAATCTCGAGATTTTGAGAAATTTACAAAGAAAAACCGCACCAGGGGCAATTTTGTCATTTGTCGCGACGGTGTCGAAATGGGCTGAAATTTGGCAGCCTGTTTGGAAACTGACCAAGAAATTGGACTCAGTGCGGAGTCCCGAAATCTCGGGAAATTAGCAAAGACAAATCGCACCAGGGGCAATTTTGTCATTTGTCACAACGGTGTGGGAATGGGATTTAATTTGGCAGGCTGATTGAAAACGGCCCGAGAAATTGGACTCGGGGCGAAATCCCGAGATCTGGGGAAATCAACAATGAAAAACTGAACCAGGGGCAATTTTGTCATTTGCCGCGACAGTGCTGGAATGGGCTGTAATTTTGCAAGCTGATTGGAAACGGCCCGAGAAATTTGACTCGGGGCGGAATCCCAAGATCTCGAGAAATTAACAAAGATAAACAGCACCAAGGGCAATTTTGTCATTTGTCGCGACGGTGTCGGAATGGGATTAAATTTGGTGGGCTGATTGGAAACGGCTGAGAAATTGGACTCTGGGCGGAATCCCGAGATCTCGAGAAATTGAAAATGAAAAACCGCACCGAGGCAATTTTATCAGTTGTCGCGACGGTGCTTGAATGGGCTGAAATTTAGCAGGCTAATTGGAAACGGCCCCCGAAATTGGATTCGGGGCAGAATCTCGAGATCTTGAGAAATTAACAAAGAAAAACCGCACCAGGGGCAATTTTGTCATTTGTCGAGACGTGTCGGAATGGGCTGCAATTTGGCAGGCTGATTGGAAAATGCCCGAGAACTGGGACTCGGGGCAGAATCCCGAGATCTCGGGAAATTAACAAAGAAAAACCGCACCAGGGGCAATTTTTTCATTTGTCGCGACGGTGTCAGAATGGGCTTAAATTTGGCAGGCAGATTGGAAACGGGCCGAGAAACCGATCTCGGGGTAGAAACTCGAGATCTTGGGAAATTAACAAAGAAAAACCGCACCAAGGGCAATTTTGTCATTTTTCGCGATGGTGTCGGAATGGGTTAAAATTTGGCAGGCCGATTGGAAACTTCCCGAGAAATTGGACTCGGGGCAGAATCCCGAGATCTCAGGAAATTAACAAAGAAGAATCGCACCAGGGGCAATTTTGTCATTTGTCACGACGGTGTTGGAATAGGCTTAAATTTTGCTGGCTGATTGGAAACGGCCTGAGAAATTGGACTCAGGACGGAATCCCTAGATCTCGGGAAATTAGCAATAAAAAACCGCACCAGGGGCAATTTTGTCATTTGTCGCGACGGTGTTGGAATGGGCTGAAATTTTGTAGGATGATTGGAAATGGCCCCTGAAATTGGACTCGGAGCGGAATCCCGAGATCTTGAGAAATTAACAAAGAAAAACCGCACCAGGGGCAATTTTGCCACTTGTCACTACGGTGTCAGAATGGGCTTAAATTTGGCTGGCTGTTTGGAAACTGCCCGAGAAATTGGACTCGGGGCAGAATCCCGAGATCTCAAGAAATTAACAATGAAAAACTAAACCAGGATCAATTTTGTCATTTGTCGCGAGATGCTGGAATGGGTTGTAATTTTGCAAACTGATGGGAAACGGCCCTAGAAATTGGACTCGGGGTGGAATCCCGAGATCTCGAGAAATTAACAAAGAAAAACAGCACCTGGGGCAATTTTGTCATTTTTCGCGACGTTGTCGAAATGGACTGTAATTTTGCAAGCTGATTGGAAAAGGCCCGAGAAATTTGACTCGGGGCGGAATCCCGAGATCTCGAGAAATTAACAAAGAAAAACAGCACCAGGGGCAATTTTGTCATTTGTCGCGACTGTGTCGGAACGGACTGAAATTTGGCAGGCTGATTGGAAACTGCCCGAGAAATTGGACTCGGGGTGGAGTCCCAAAATCTTGAGAAATTAATAAAGAAAAATCGAACCGGGGCTATTTTGCCGTTCTTCGCGACGGTGTCGGAATAGGATAAAATCTAACAGGCTGATTGGAAACGGTCGAGAAATTGGACTCGGGGCGGAATCTCAAGATCTCAAAAAATTGACAATGAAAAATCGCACCAGGGGCAGTTTTCTCATTTGTCGCGATGGTGCTGGAATGGGCTGAAATTTAGCAGGCTGATTGGAAACGGCCCGAGAAATTGTACTCTGGGCAAAATCCCGAGATCTTGAGAAATTAACAAAGAAAAACCGCACCAAGGGCAATTTTGTCATTTGTCGTGATAGTGTCGGAATGGCTGAAATTTGGCAGGCTGATTGGAAACTGCTCGGGAACTTGGACTCGGGACGAAATCTCGAGATCTCGGGAAATTAACAAAGTAAAAACCGCACCCGGGCAACTTTGTCATTTGTCCCAACGGTGTCGGAATGGGCTGAAATTTGGCAGGCTGATTGGAAACTGCCCGAGAAATTGGACTCGAGGCGAAATCCCGAGATCCCGGGAAATTAACAAAGAAAAACTACACCAGGGGCAATCTTGTCATTTGTCGCGATGGTGTCGGAATGGGCTGACATTTGGTAGGCTGATTGGAAACTGACCGAGAAATTGGACTCGAGGCGGAGTCTCGAGATCTCGGGAAATTAACAATGAGAAATCGCACCAGGGGCAATTTTGTCATTTGTCGCGACGGTGTCGGAATGGGCTGAAATTTGGCAGGCCTATTGGAAACTGCCCAAGAAATTAGAGTTGGTGCGGGGTCCCGAAATCTCGGGAAATTAGCAAAGACAAATCGCACCAGGGGCAATTTTGTCATTTGTCACGACGGTGTGGGAATGGGATTAAATTTGGCAGGCTGATTGGAAACGGCCCAAGAAATTGGACTCGGGGCGGAATCCCGAGATCTCGGGAAATTAACAAAGAAAAATTGCACCAGGAGCAATTTTGTCATTTGTCGCGACGGTGTCGGAATGGGCTGAAATTTGGCAAGCTGATTGGAAATTGCCCGACAAATTGGAGTCGGGGCGGAGTCCCGAAATCTCGGGAAATTAACAAAGAGAAATCGCACCGAGGGCAATTTTGTTATTTGTCGGGACGGTGTCGGAATGGGATTAAATTTGGCAGGCTGATTGGAAACGGTTGAGAAATTGGACTCGGGGCGGAATCTCGAGATCTCGGGAAATTGACAATGAAAAATCGTACCAGAGGCAATTTCGCCATTTGTCGCGACGGTGCTGGATTGGGCTGAAATTATGCAGCTTGATTGGAAACGGCCTCAGAAATTTGACCCGGGGCGGAACCCCGGGATCTTGAGAAATTAACAAAGAAAAACCGCACATGGGGCAATTTTGTCTTTTGTCGTGACAGTGTCGGAATGGGCTGAAATTTGGCAAGCTGATTGGAAACTGCCCGAGAAATTGGACTCGGGGCAGAATCCCAAGATCTCGAGAAGTTAACAAAGAAAAATCGCACCAGGGGCAATTTTGTCATTTGTCTCGACGGTGTCGGAATAGGCTTAAATTTCACTGGTTGATTGGAAATGGCCCGCAAAATTGGACTCGGGGCGTAATACCTAGATCTCGGGAAATTAACAATAAAAAACTGCACCAGGGGCAATTTTTCCATTTGTCGCGACGGTGATGGAATAGGCTGAAATTTTTTCGGGACGTTCAAATCAGCCTACCAAATTTCAGCCCATTCCGACACCAACGCGGCAAATGACAAAATTTCCCCTGGTGCAGTTTTCCTTTATTAATTTCCCGAGATCTCGGGACTCCGCCCCGAGTCCAATTTCTCGGGCCGTTTCCAATCAAGCTTCCAAATTTTAGCTCATTCCGACACTGTCGTGAAAAAAGGCAAAATTGTCCCTGGTGCGGTTTTTCTTTGTTAATTTCCCGAGATCTCGGGATTTCGCCCCGAGTCCAATTTCTCGGGCCATTTCCAATCAGCCTGTCAAATTTCAGCCCATTCCGACGCCATCGCAACAAATGATAAAATTACCCCTGGTGCGATTTTTCATCGTTAATTTCCCGAGATCTCGGGACTCCGACCTGAGTCAAATTTCTTGGACCATTTCCAATCAGCCTACCAAATTAAAGCCCATTCCGACACCATCGCGACAAATGACAAAATTGCCCCTGTGCGGTTTTTCTTTGTTAATTTCTCGAGATCTTGGGACTCCGCCCCGAGTCCAATTTCTCGGGAAATTTCGACCAGCCTGCCAAATTTCAGCCCATTCCGACACCGTCGCGAAAAATGACAAAATTGCCCCTGGTGCGATTTTTCTTTGTTAATTTCCCGAGATCTCCGAACTCCGCCCCGAGTCCAATTTCTCGGGCCTTTTCCAATTAGCTTTCCAAATTTAAGCCCATTCCGACACCGTCGCGACAAATGGCAAAATTGTCCCTGGTGCGATTTTTCTTTGTTCATTTCCCGAGATCTCGGGACTCCGCCCCGAGTCCAATTTCTCGGGCCGTTTCCAATCAGCTTACCAAATTTCGGCCCATTTCGACATCGTTGTGGCTAATGACAAAATTGCCCCTTGTGCGGTTTTTCTTCGTTAGTTTCCCGAGATCTCAGGACTCCTCCACGAGTCCAATTTCTCGCGCCGTTTCCAATAAACCTACCAAATCTCAGCCCATTCCGACACCGACGCGACAAATGAGAAAATTGCCCATGGTGTGGCTTTTCTTTGTTAATTTTCCGAGATCTTGGGATTCCACCTCGAGCCCAATTTTTCGGCTGGTTTCCAATCAGCCTGCAAAATTTCAGCCCATTCCGACACCGACGCAAAAAATGACAAAATTGCCCCTGGTGCGATTTTTCATTGATAATTTCCCGAGATCTCGGACTCTGCCCCGAGCCCAATTTCAGTCCATTCCGACACCGTCGCGACAAATGATAAAATTACCCCTGGTAAGATTTTCCTATTTTAATTTTCGGAGACCTCGGACCCCGCCCCGAGTCCAATTTCTCGGGCCGTTTCCAATCAACCTGTCAAATTTCAGCCCATTCCAATGCTATCGCGACAAATGTCAAAATTACCCCTGGTGCGATTTTACATTGTTAATTTCCCGAGTCCAATTTCTCGGACCATTTCCAATCAGCCTACCAAATTAAAGCCCATTCCGACACCATCGCAACAAATGACAAAATTGCACCTGGTACGATTTTTCTTTGTTAATTTCTCGAGATCTCGGGACTCCGCCCTAAGTCCAATTTCTCGGGCCATTTCCAATCAGCTCACCAAATTTAAGCCCACTCCGACACCGTCGCGACAAATGACAAAATTGCCCTATTGCGGTTTTTCTTTGTTAATTTCTCGAGATCTCGGGACTCCGCCCCGTGTCCAATTTTTCGGGCCGTTTTCGACCAACCTACCAAATTTCTGCCCATTCCGACACCGTCGCGAAAAATGACAAAATTGCCCCTGGTGCGATTTTTCATTGTTAATTTCCCGAGATCTCGGGACTCCGCCCCGAGTCCAATTTCTCGGGCCTTTTCCAATCTGCCTGCAAATTTCAGCCCATTCCGACACCGTCGCGACAAATGGCAAAATTGTCCCCGGTGCGGTTTTTCTTTGTTAATTTCCCGAGACTCAGGGCAGATTAATTTCCCGAGATCTCGGGACTCTGCCCTGAGTCCAATTTCTCCAGCCGTTTTTGATCAGCCTGCCAAATTTCAGCCCATTCCGACACCGTCGCGAAAAATGTCAAAATTGCCCCTTGTGCAATTTTTCTTTGTTAATTTCTCGAGATCTCGGGACTCCGCCCCGAGTCCAATTTCTCGGGCCCTTTCCAATCAGCCTGTCAAATTTCGGCCCATTCCGACACCGTCGGGACTAATGACAAAATCACCCCTTGTGCGATTTTTCTTTGTTAATTTCCTGAGATCCTAGGACTCCGCCACGAATCCTATTTCTCGCGCCGTTTCCAATCATCCAACCAAATCTCAGCCCATTCATACACCGACGTGACAAATGACAAAATTGCCCATGGTGCGGCATTTCTTTGTTAATTTCCTGAGATCTCGGGATTCAACCTCTAGCCCAATTTTTCGGGACGTTTCAAATCAGCCAACTAAATTTCAGCCCATTCCGACACCGATGCGACAAATGACAAAATTGCCCCTGGTGCGATTTTTCTTTGATAATTTCCCGAGATCTTGGGACCCCGCCCCGAGCCCAATTTCTCGGGCTGTTTTCAATCAGCTTGCCAAATTTCAGCCCATTCCGACACCGTCGCGACAAATGACAAAATTACCCCTGGTGCGGTTTTCCTTTGTTAATTTCCCGAGATCTCGGAATTCCGCCCCGAGTCCAATTTTCTCGAGCTGTTTCCAATCAGCCTGCCAAAAAATCAGCCAATTCCGATACAGTCGCAACAAATGACAAAATTGCCCCTGGTGCGATTTTTTTTGTTAATTTCCCGAGATCTTGGGTCTTCACCACAGGTCAAATTTCTCGGGCCGTTTCCAATCAGCCTGCCAAATTCCAGCCCATTCCAACATCGTCCCGACAAATAACAAAATTGTCCCTGGTGTGATTTTTTCTTGTTAATTTCCCACGATCTAGGCCAATTTCTCAGGCCGTTTCCAATCAACCGGCCAAATTTCAGCCTATTCCGACACCGTCGCGACAAATGACGAAATTGCCCTTGGTATGGTTTTTCTTTGTTAATTTCCCGAGATCTCGGGACTCATCCACGAGTCCAATTTCTCTGGCCGTTTCAGATCAACCTGCCAAATTTCAGCCCATTCCGACACCGTCATGACAAATGACAAAATTGCCCAGGTGCGATTTTTCTTTGTTAATTTCTCAAGATCTCGGGACTCCGTCCCAAGTCAAATTTCTCGGGCCATTTCCAATCAGCCTGTCAATTTTCAGCCCATTCCGACACCATCGCGACAAATGACAAAATTACCCCTGGTGCGATTTTTCATTGTTAATTTTTCGAGATCTCGGGACTCCGCCCTGAGTCAAATTTCTCGGGCCGTTTCCAATAGGCCTACCAAATTAAAGCCCATTCCGACACCGTCGCTACAAATGACAAAATTGCCCTGGTGCGATTTTTCTTTGTTAATTTCTCGAGATCTCGGGACTCCGCCCCGAGTCCAATTTCTCGGGCAATTTCGACCAGCCTGCCAAATTTCAGCCCATTCCGACACCGTCTCGAAAAATGACAAAATTGCCCCTTGTGCGATTTTTCTTTGTTAATTTCCCGAGATCTCGGGACTCCGCCCCGAGTCCAATTTCTCAAGCCTTTTCCAATCAGCTTGCAAAATTTCAGCCCATTCCGACACCGTCAAGACAAATGGCAAAATTGTGCCTGGTGCGATTTTTCTTTGTTAATTTCCCGAGATTTCGGGACTCCGCCCCGAGTCCAATTTCTCGGGCCGTTCCAATCAGCCTACCAAATTTCGGCCCATTCCGACACCGTTGCGGCTAATGACAAAATTACCGCTTGTGCTGTTTTTCTTCGTTAGTTTCCCAAGATCGCAGGACTCCGCCACGAGTCCAATTTCTCGCGCCGTTTCGAATAAACCTACCAAATTTCAGCCTGTTCCAACACCGACGCGACAAATGAGAAAATTGCCCATAGTGCGGCTTTTCTTTGTTAATTTCCCGAGATCTCGAGATTCCACCTCGAGCCCAATTTTTCGGGCGGTTTCCAATCAACCTACAAAATTTCAGCCCATTCCGATACTGACGCGAAAAATGACAAAATAGCCCCTGGTGCGATTTTTCATTGATAATTTCCTGAGATCTCGGGACTCCGCCCCGAGCCCAATTTCTCGGGCCGTTTTCAATAGACTGACAAATTTCAGTCTATTCCGACACCGTCGTGACAAATGATAAAATTACACCTGGTGCGGTTTTCCTTTTTTAATTTCCCGAGATCTCGGGACCCCGCCCCGAGTCCAATTTCTCGAGCCGTTTCCAATCAGCCTTCCAAATTTTAGCCATTCCGAAACCGTCACGACAAATGACAAAATTGTCCCTGGTGCGATTTTTCTTTGTTAATTTCCCGAGATCTCGAGAGTCCCCCCCGAGTCCAATTTCTCGGACCGTTTCCAATATATATATAAATAGGATAGGAGAAAATGCAAATTTAGATTCTAATTAATTGCAAATTTGATTAGGAAGTGAAATTGTAGTGAATGTGATAATTTGTCGAGAAATTATAGACAAATTTTAAAAAATTAGAAGGGCTAAGGTTTTGATAAAATACATAAGGGAGAGAGTAAGATAGAGCAACAAGAAAGATAAAAGAATTTCAAATTTATTGTGATTTTATCCTTATTTTGTGGAATTTTCAAACTCAAACAAGTTGAATGTTTTCCCGTGTTTGCAAAATCAAAATGGAGACTCATGATTGCTACGGACTTTTCTTTATCGTCTTATCGGTCGTCTTATTCTTATATTTAACCCCACATACACATGCACACCGCAATGCAATCGACGTGACATTGTCCATGGCGAAAAATGTCGATCCTAAAGTCATGAAAATTTGTGATTCAACTGACCACCCTTCTCTCTGTCTTGGCACTGTCGTACCCCTCTTAGATGACAAAACTGATCAATTTTCTGTGCTTGAAGTGTCAGTTAAAGCTTGCTCCGAATTAACAAAGTTCGCATTGTCCATGGCGAAAAAAATTTCCAACATGCCCGGAGTTCCTCCTCAGGTAGCCTCTATTATTCGCGATTGCAAAGACAATTACGACGCAGTTATGTCCAATTTTGAGAAAGCAATTAATGCCTTACCTGAACGTGATATAGGAACTCTTAATACCATGCTCAGCGCCGTTATAACAGATGTCGGAGACTGTGAAGACGAACTCTCCAGTACGGCCACGACTTCTCCTCTATCGGATTATGCCGAGAAGTTGACTAACATGACTAGCAATTCTCTTGCCATTGCTTCCCTCCTTCAAGATTGATCGATGAACAAATCCATTTCATGAAAATTGCATAATGGTGTTTAAATTTGCAATTCTAGGATTTATTTATTTTCATCGTTTAGTTAAAGATGTACAAAATTTTGAGCTGTTCTCATTAGTGTGAGAACATCATCAAGAAGCTTATAGGAAATAAGAAGGAAGTTATACTATTAGAATCTACTGTTCACATTTTCGACCTAAAGGACGCCATTTTTCAGTGAAACCATCTATAATTTTTATTTCTTCTGTAAACGAGTGAGTTGGAAATTGGAATCCCAATGATTTCTTTCGGCATCGTTTTGCATCAGGATAAAAAAGAAAGAAAAAAATTTATTTTATCGTCATTTAGTTCTCTCTCTTTTCTCTCTCGACCCCTTTGACAAGCTACAAAAATTTCTATAGAAAATGTGGAAGTTAGAACTTGGCTTGGGATCAATCTGTGAAGTGCAACAGTATTATTGAGCTATATCCAATATCAATATGGTTGTCAAACAACGTTTTCTCAGCAAGGCATGCTGGATGTGCAGAAAGTTAGTAAGGACTATTGTTTTACTTTTATATAAGCAAGATTTGTCAGTATAAAAAGTAAGTTTGAACGATGAAAAAATGAGTAACTTAAAAGTAGAATCGAGTGATTGCAAGGTTCTTTTGTTATGTGCTCGCTTCTGATTGAGATTATTGCATGGTTGTAGAAGTCATTTGCTATCCTCTCAATGAAACTCTAATGGTTTACAGTCTCAACAGTGATTGTTGGAGAAGAATTTGGGATTTCGAGGGTGGCATCCTACTGAAGGATGGCAAAATTTGAAGTTCGGAAGCTTCAATGGGCATGGATTGTAGTCGGGTTTTTAAACCTGCTATGTGTATAGAGGAGCGGTTCACAAAATACACAACAAATGGGGGAATTTCTTTTTTCTTTTTTTTGGCACTATTTTATTTACATGAGACCTACCCTCATCTGAGTATTCTGTATTGTTTCTGTGAATCCATTTCTATACAAATGAATTTTCTTTTAGGTTTTCCCACACCTCACTTGAAATCAAGACATTAGTATTGACCTATCAATTGATTCATAACCTTCCAAGATTTGAGCACAACTAAAATTTCTTTTTGTTTCCAAAATTGTGTAGAAAAGCGTGTCGATTCGTTACAATTTGGCTTGGACAGGTTCTGAAAAAATGTTTTCTAGCTTTGGTTAATGTTGATGTAGGCAGTAGAAAAGTTATAGGTATATATTTATACTAGAAAAAGGCGATGACAATCGATGTCCATCAAGTTCAAGTTAACTTACATTCAACCTACAACATTTCGACCAGGTCAATGGATACAAACAGGATACATAATTGTGAGAAGCGATTATAAGATCTTTATAGTTTTTGTACTACATGAATACATCGTTTTTCATCCTCTACAATATTTCTCAGTCGAAAAAAGAAAGTTATGCATATATGTGTCCATGTTTTGAAATTAAAATGAAATAAGATACTGAATAACCTAGATTACATAATTTTTCGTTCTCAACGCAATTTGGAGTATGAATATCCCTTCCACTTTTTTACATCTACTGCCTTTATGCATATTCAACTCCTATTTACCGTGGTTCACGACTCATCCATGAAGACAGTTCCATACCCGTTAGCTTTCATAAACTTCTTCAAAAGAAGAACAACTATGGCAACGGTAAGCCCAACAGCTGCAAATGTGAAGAAGCGGTCATCAGCCAGCTTGGAATGTCCGGCTTCTGGCTTATGCACCAGCTGCTGCTCGGTTGAGTACGCTACAGGTGCAGGTTGTGATGTCTGAACAGTATTTCCATTTGAAGATGTTTCATTTGCTTCTTCAACGTTACCATCATCTACTGCCTCAATGATCTAAAGATGCATTTCGAGCACTCTCTTGATTTTCACGCTCATTGTTATCATTTGGAACTTCAGAAGCGTTTGTAGTGTTTTCTTGAGGAATTGCAGGTACCCTGCTTAGCATATATTCGTGAATCTGTACAAAAAATAATAAGTATTGGGCTCGCATATAATGTATAAATTCAGGAAAAGTAGGAGATGACAAACCTCGTCAATAAGCTTTTGGCGTTCAGAAGACCCAAACTTTGGGCTAGCTTCACGAGATTTAATTGCTAGAGACCGCCTTACTTCCTTTGGATAGTCCAATGATCCCAGTGCACCGTTTGGGTTGGTGGGCAGAAATGCAATTAGAGCTACCAAAGCAGTCCGGACTGCCAAAACCATCCATATTGACTGGTATCATAAATTTTTGTTTATCACATAGAAAATAAAAATAGGTGTACTCACGGAGCAATTATTGGTTAATAGCAAAGATGATGGCAAAGAACATGCTCCATTCTAGTACTTGATTTTAAAGCAGCCCATGTCTTAATTTCTCTCCCTCTCTTATTCTTGTAGAATAACTTAAAAACCTATCCATTCTCTCTTGAGATCAAGTAACTTTGATGTTATAGTTTTAAGTATGTAAAAACTGCAAAATAGTACCCAATACTGTGAGAATCAACAGTCTCTAACACATTGCTTGAAAAATTTTACGTACTCGTGAAAGGACTCTAAATAGATGACCTCTTCGAGAGTGTTGTATATGCAAAAAGGCATAATAAGTGCAACATACTCTCATTGGATATTTTACGCTCATTTATATTACAATTCTCTCAACATTTAGCCTCAGTTTGTTTTAGCTAAAATTTATATTTATAGTAGATTTTGATAAAAGTAATGAAATGTGTGGTTTGAAAAGTTGACAAAAATTGTAAGTCCTATAAAAATGCATGGTTGAAAATGAGTTTGAGAAAGTGGGGACCAAACATGGGCTTAGTATAGTTGCTTGTAGGAGTTATGAAGATGCCGCAAATGCATATGGAATATCATACAAAAGACATAAAGATGATTTAAATACATCTCGTAATAAGATAAAACAGATAACTTTATCTAGTAATGGGCTAGAATCACTGGAAACATGAAAATAGCTTGAGAAGAAAAGTAACCACTCCAAGATGGTTGCCAGTGCTCAGGATGATGACTTGAAATGCTCAAGCATATCTTGGTTTGAGTTTCAAATCGACCATTTGGCTGTAAAGGGGAAATCCAAATTACATTAGCAAATTTCTGTCAATATCAATTCAAATTTCATAGTAACTCTTAGAAGGAGTAAACTATAATCTTTTACTACACATCCTTGTTGAAATTCCAAGAACTCAAACAGTGAGCTACTTGAGAAATGGAGCATTACCGTCAACAGCACAAATGAAGGAGGCTTGAAAGGATATTCAGCAGGCAACTGGATCCTTCCATGATATATTCCTCCCTCAAACTCCGAATCTTGGGGTCCCCTAATTGCAAATTGCCATTCAAATATGTTTTCCTGAAAACAAAATTTTGGGGCCTGAGTTCAGATTGTTGTAGCATAATTCACAAAAAATATAAAAAATAAAAATAAAGAAGCCAATTGAGAGTAAAATTACTTGCTTCAACATGACAAAAACAGCACAGCATTTCATTTTATAATTTAGACACAAGGCTGCACCTTGTTCACCAGTAAAATCAAACAGAAAGGAATGAATCTTCTACATGGTTTTAAGTTTCCAAACTTAAAAATTTTCACACAAGTTAAGAGAAAAGATTAAATAACTTGAGCTATCACATATGTTAATAAGTAAAAACCATACACAATACTCAAACCAAAAGAATTTCAACATTAGATAATTCCATTCGCTTACTCGTCATCCCAAAATACAAAATAAATTTCACTATTTCAGATAAGAAATTAAAAAAGAACACATCCCATATTCACATTTATGGTGAATACGATCAATAAGAACACTGGAAAAATAATAGATGAAAATAAATGTTTCCAACGTCATTTTAGGGATTCCACTACATCTCAAAAATAAAATTCATCGTTCATATCCATCAAGAAACCCTCTAAAAAAAAATTCAGAGATATTTTCCATCACAAAAATTAGCTGAACATGATCATGAATAAAACAAATAAAGAAGGCAGTTTAGAAAATGGAATTAAAATTATTTTTTAAATAAACCGCCTCAAATAAATCAGAAATATTTTCCATTACAGAAATTTAGCTGAATACAATTATATATAAACCAATTAAAGAGGCAGATTAGGTATGAAATGGAAATTATTTTTTAATATAAAACCCCTAATAAAATCATAAATATCTTCGACAGCAGACAATTAACTGAATTCCATTCAAAACAATTCAATTAAAAAGGCATTTAAGGAAATGTAATTGAAGTCAGCTTTAGGAAACGGAATTGAAATTGTTTTTAAATAAAAAAAAAAATCAATTACGTGAGCGGTTTAGGTAACTGAATTAAAATTTATTCTAAAAATAAACCTCGAGAGGTAGGCTCATAAAATCATCGGAAGGATTGGAATGCATCTCTTTGACCTCCTGCAAAATCCTCTTCACCGCTGGATTTTTCAGATTGTACTTATCCTCCGCCATTATTTTTAGATCCAAGAATAAAATGAATTTTTTGATCAATAGAAAACAAACTATTATAGAGAGAGGGAGCGAGACTTTTGGTGAGATATTTTTTATACGTTCAAATTACAATGGAGGTCACCAAATTTTGAGTGAAATTTCATTTTAGTTCTTCATGCTTTTACTGAGTTAATTATTCCAATGATCACTGAACTTTGGTCCATATCTTTGATTGGTTATTAAATTTTAAAATATCGAGTTTTAATCACTAAATTTAAGTAATGTCTTCAATTGCTTATTAAACTTATATCTATATCTTAGATTTCTCATTGAAATTTAAAAGGTCGAGTTTTGGCTGCTAAACGTTAGAATATACCGTACGTTATTCATTAGCGTAACTGTTAAACTTTGAAAAATATCAAATTTGCAGTGAGTAATGTATAATATTTTTCAAAGTTCAGTGAGTAATGTACAATATTTTTCAAAATTCAATTACCAAAACTCGACATTTGAAACTTTAGTGAGTAATCGAAAACGTGGAAATCTATCATCAACCTTTTCAGCATAATCCATCGCAATCTTTTATGTAGCAAAATTCGTCGTTACTTCCTTTTTGGCAATTAAATGGCAAATTTGTCATTCTCTTTAATTAAATATAAAAAGAAGACGTAAAATAACAAAAAAATTGTAAATACATTTCCATAACTTTTCAAAACTACGAATAAATTACAAGTATAATAGTTAAATACATATTAACACCAAAAAAAAATAGTAGAGTCGTGCATTATTAGTATCTCTTTAGATTCAGTTAGTTTCAATCTTATTTCGTATATTTTTTATGCTTCTTGCAGCATAAGGGGTATTACCCTACAAAGTCTGCAATCTTTTTTTAATACTAATGGGTGAACGTGCGTTACACGTTAATTGGTTAATGTTTAAAATAAGTGTATGTAAATTTTAGAAAAATTCATTTATAAATTTGAAAGGTATTCATAAATTTGTTGAAATTGACTTATTTTTCGTCAATTTCTCTGTATATTTTTTATTCTTCTTATGAACATTAGAAAATTTGCATATATTTATACCAGATATTTTCCTGTACAAAAGTTTGTGGGAAACTTTTTTATGCAGAATATATTTCTTTATATATATTAGCCAAGCCTAAAATATGATTTAGCCAGTCAAGCTTTGACTCTTCCATACTATGCAATTTTAAGGTTTGAGTTTGGTAAATTTTTAGGGTTTTTCTAATAATTAAAACGACAGGTAAACTATAGTACTTGCAAAGTTGCACGCGGTTGAATAGCAATATAGAGGATAAATTTTAATTCGTTTCTAAATCCTAGACTTCAATTTATTTCAATTTGATCATTAATCTTAAATTTAGTTTCAAAATTAAAATATAAGGACACAATTGAGAATCTTCTAAAAGTTAAGTGACTACAAATGATATTTACCCTACTGTCTCAAGAATTTTTCTTTAGAAAAATTCATATCTAAGAGATTAACTATAACTCATTTCAAAACTAAGAAACAAAATTTAAATTTCAAAAATCAAACATTATTAAATTTTATTTATGAAATAATTAATTAATTATATTAACGTCGTAATTTTATATATTTTGGTTACAAATTATCGAATTAATTGGTCAAAAATTAATTTTTAATCACAAAACAAAAAAATTATAAGTAAAAAAATTATTTTACGATCACAAATCAAAATTTTATAGGTCATGTATTATTCCTTGCTCATAAATCACAAATTTTACAAGTCACAGCTTATTTTATAATTATAAAATATCAAATTAATTGGTCACAAATTATTTATCAATCACAATCTAATAAAATATAAGTCACGATCATATTTTTAGGTCACTTATTATTTATTTGACACAAATTTACCAATTTATTGGTCATGATCAATTGAATAATTGGTCACAAGCAACCACTCACTACAACAACTACGGCCCCACCACTAGATCACTGTCATGGCCATGATCATCACTATTGCCAACACTATTGCTAAATGCATTGTCATCACCATCGCCACCTCCAAATCCATCATCAGCAGCAGCACCAAATCCACCAATAGCATCGCCAATAAAACTACTCCAACATTACCAAATCATGGAAACAACCACCGCCACCAACCAATTAAAATCAACTAAATCTGGCGTGCCCGCCATCCTTCATGCCCAAAAATCATCTCAAAACCACGTGCCGCTGCGAGCAAGGTGACATAGTCCATTCTGAACTGGTTCTAAGCGGTGGCCCTTGCGTTAACGATGAATAATGGGAGATCTATGAGTGGCTGCAGTACCGCTTCAAGGGGGGAAAACGACGTCGTGGGCAGAGATGGGCGATGTAACGAGGTTGCGCTGTCATGTGGTGATGGTATTTTACAATGCTATCTTGCGAGGTTACACTTTACGATGCTATACTATCTTGCGACAGTGGTGCAAGGCTGCGCCATGGGAAAAGAGGGAGGAGAGCCATGTCGTCTGTGGGAGTTGATAGAAAGAGTAAGATGAGAGAAAATAGAAAGCGGAAAAGGAGAGTGGAAATTGTTTTTAGGGAAAATTGCAGCCAAGGTATCAAACATTTCGTTTATTAGCAGACTTTGTCCAAACCTTTAGTTTGTGTCACCGTGAGTACCAAACCTTTAAAAAATTCTCTGTTCAAGTCCAGATTGACGCTTTCCGTTAGTTTGACCCAAAAACTGTTAGTTGACCTCGAAAATTAAACAATCTAATAATTTTAACCAATTAAGGCAAGGGTAAAATTGTAACTTTATAATTTTAATATAAAGAAATTATTAAAAATGAAAATAAAAAATAAAAACCCTATCTCTTCCTTCAATCTCTCCCAATCACCTAACCCCAATTGATCTTATCTCCATCATTTCAATATCATTCATTGTTGTATGCAAGCCTAATTCTGCAACATTAGTAGCCACAATAGAAGGACCCTCCTGTGATGTTGCAGCTATGGAAGGAATTACTCCGAGGTCAAAATTGGCAACGAAGAAGAAGATGGAAATGAGTATGAATAAATCGATGGATTTTCATTTTGACAGTATACAGATTTTCTACTTTAGCTTATTTCGGTTCAGCTAGCAGATTTTGGTGAGTTTCAGATTTGGGACAGCCCGATTTTCTATCCAGTTCAAGCTTTGGTTTGTTTCAAGTTTCTTGTGTTCGATTGTTTCTCTTCTACTTTGAGACGTCCAGCCAAGGTTTAGATGCTTGTGTTCTTGGTGTTCTTGGGGTTTTCGGTGGACCTCTTTTACTGTGTGTGCTTGGGTTTTCAGTAAACCTATTTTACTGTGTGTTCTTGGGGTTTTCTAGATTGCAGGATATGTATGTATTGTGTATGTAGAGGTGCTAGTTGATTAATTTCTGAATTTGAATTTGGTCAACACAGTCTATTTTTCAATTTTCTGCATTTATACAAAGCTTGGTGACTTAGACATTGCAACCTGTAGAAATTTTTTGCAGATTTTTTGGCACGTCTAGTGCCTTTATCCTACTTGTTTTGTACGCTATTGAGGAGAAATTGTCTTCAAAGCTGAAAAAAGCCTCAACGGTGGTGCCGTCAACCGTCAATTGGGTAGAGGTGATTTTGATTTTAGGGTAAAGGAATTGGAAGAGATTGAAGGAGGAGATGGGTTTTCATTTTTTTTTATATTTTCCTTTTTAATAATTTTTTTATATTAAATTATAAAGTTACAATTTTACCCTTACCTTAATTGGTTAAATTTATTAGATTGTTTAATTTTTGAGGTCAACTAACAGTTTTTGGGTCAAACTAACGGAAAGCGTCAATCTGGACTTGAACTGCGAATTTTTTAAAGGTTTGGTACTCACGGTGGCACAAACTAAAGGTTTGGAAAAAGTCTGCTAATAAATGAAAGGTTTGGTACCTTGACTGCAATTTTTCCTTGTTTTATGGTTGAGGAAGAAATTGAATTGGGGTTATGGGGTGGGTGGATTAGTTTAATATATAAAATTTTAATTATATCTGATTTTTCAAAGAAAAACTCTTAATTATGTGCAAAGATATTGAAAAACACTTAATTCCTATAATTTTCACATTTTTCTTTATGACTGTTAATCTTGGGCCTTAGGAATGCTGGACTATATCAAGTAGGGATAGGCCTTGTCGAGGCAATAGTACCAAGCCAAGTCGACACTTGGAGGTCGAAATAGCAAACTATGCTATTTGGCCTTCCATTTTAAAGGGCAACTTACTCAAATGCACTAAAAAAGGGCTTCTATTCGAACAAGGAAATAACACACAACTACTATATTATAAAAATTACATTTCACAACTAATAAACTTACAAAACACTTTCATATATCAGATGGTAATTTCATTTAATAATATATATAATATATAATATACAATTAATTTTTATACAATTGACATACATTAAATTCTCAATCCACCTTACGGACCCTACACTCGCCCACCCTCCCAATTGTAAACCCCATCCCATCCAACCTCACCCCACTGTAGAAGTTTCCAAAAATTCAAGACATCATTTGTTTAGGAAATAGATCTACGAGGTGACAGTGATGGTGCCCTACAGGTGATGAAAGTGCATTAGAGATTAATCTGAGTGGTGGTGGTAGTGATGAGAGGTAGCAACATTTTGGTCATTGTGTGGTAGCAGTAGTGGTGTATTGTATGGACCAAATTTGTAATTAACTGTGTTATCTATGACTAGATTTATTGTTTGTGACCATACTTGTGTTATTTGTGACTAACTGTGACCAAAATTCTCATTAGTGTGATCGTCTATAACCAAATATATCTAATTTGTAACTGTGTGTGATAGAGTCGCTAACCCTCATTATATGTGACTAACTATGATGAAGTTTGCATTTATTGTGATTATATGTGGCCGAGTCAATCTTAACCATGATGGTATATGACCAAGTCACAATTGATTGCAATTAACACATAATTGGTCACAATCGATCATAAATACATATAGAGTTTATCATAGAGAGTCACCGAAAATAAATCCACATATACTACATACCAATACCACAATATATACCTTCACAGACGGTCACAATTTACATGGGCTTTGGTCACACCTGGTGACAATTTATACAAACTTGGTTATAGAAAGCCACCCATATATAATTCATGATTAGTGTCTAAAAGTGCTTCAAAGATATATCATTTACAAGACATTTTACATTCACTTTGTTTAAAAACACTAATGTTAGTCTCTAATTTCAATTCTCTTGCCGTAAATTCAATTTCCATAAATACATGGTTAAAAATATAATTAATTGAAATACGTATTTACATACATGTCGGCATGAGTATTATACATTTGAAAGAGTATTTATTTGATGTATTTCACATGTATTTTTAATTTAGAACAAGTGTAGCAAGTTTTTGGCGCCGTTGCCGGAGATTTTGCGTCAAAGATTATTTTCTGCTACTTTCTGTGAGGTTTTTTTCTCCTTCATAATCTTTACAAATCAGGTACACTCGTTCCTTTTTCAATCTTATTACTTTAGTTATTTTACTTTAAAGGAAGGCTGAGCCACCTTCTTCTTTTTTTCTTTCTTTAAAGGGAAGGCCGAGCCTCCCGATCTGTCGTCTTTTTATTATATAGTTGGCTGTGCAACCTAATTTTCGTTCTTATTATATGGTTGGCCGTGCCACCTAATTTTCGTTCGTTACATCTACTTTTTGTTATTTTATGTCATATTGGTATCGTGAATTAAATTCTTATCGTTTAGTTAAAGATAATTGTGAAACTTTATTTAGTAATTTATTTGACTCCTCTCAATACTCACTTACATCTTCCACCATGGCTGATAATGAAAGCGTACATGATGAAAATGAAAACCAACAAGCACGAACCATGCGTGATTACTTGCAACCTCCTCGAAATTCTGCTCCTTCATATTTCATTTTCCCTCTTAATGCTAATAATTTCCGATTCAAGCCGGGTATGATTCCATTACTTCCTAATTTTCATGGCTTAGAATCCGAAAGTCCATATTTGCATCTTAAAGAATTTGAGGAAGTATGTGCCACATTTAACGATCAAACTTGTCCCAATGAAATTGTTAAGTTGAAATTGTTTCCTTTTTCTCTAAAAGATAAAGCAAAAACTTGGCTTAACTCTTTGAAACCTAGGTCGATTGGCACATGGCATGAAATGCAAAGTGAGTTTTTGAAGAAATTCTTTCCAACACATAAAACTAATGCTTTGAAAAGACAAATCCAAATTTTTTCTCAAAAAACCAGTGAAGTGTACTTTCAATTAGAAAGATTTAAAGATTAGTTAAATACATGCCCACATCATGATTTTGAAAAATGGCGTACTATAAGTTTCTTTTATGAGGGCCTAACTCCTGAAACAAAACAATTTGTAGAAATGATGTGCAATGGTGAATTTTTAGATAAAGATCCAAATGAAGCTTTGGAATTTCTAGATCATCTAGTTGAAAATTCTCAATCTTGGCAAAAAGTAAAACCAATCGAAAACTCAATTAGATCTAGTCTTGCTAGTTCTAGTGGAGGAAAATATCAATTGAGTCAAGATGATGATCTAAATGCTAGGATTGCTAGTTTGTCTAGAAAGGTTGAAGCTATGGAATTAAGGAAAGTAAAGGAAGTTAAACCCGTGCAAAATGATGAAATTTGTAGCATTGGTGAAACTTTTGGTCATCTTACGCATGATTGTCCTAACATTCCAGTTTTCAAAGAAGTTTTACATGATCAAGCCAATGCTATGAACACTTTCAAAAAGCCTTTTTCTTCTTCATACTCAGAAACATATAATCAACAATGAAGAAATCATCCCAACTTTAGTTGGAGAGATGATAATCATGTTCATTTATCACAACCTCAAGGGCTTTCAAAATTTCCTTCTTTTCCACCACCACAATCAAAGACTCTTGAGGAAACATTGCAGTCTTTTATGCAAGGACAAACAAATATTAATAATCAAACTTCACAAGCCATCAATGAAATCAAGAACACACTTTCTTCATTGACCTCTTCTTTACGTTCCCAAGAGAAAGGCAAATTTCTTGCTCAACCTCAACTAAATCCTTCTGGGCAATTTAATGTAAATGCTTCTGGTTCTTCTGAAAGTCAACAAGAAAATGCCAACTCCATCACAACTCTTCGTAGTGGAAAAATTATTGACAAAACAATCCCTTCAAAAGAACTAAAATCTGGTGGTACTTCAAAGCAAGAAAATGACGTTTCCAAAAGTAAGGAAAAGATCATTTCTGAACATATTGTTGAAAAATGTCCCATTCCAGCTCCATTTCCTCAACGATTGCAACCAATTTCAAAATTCAACCATAATTCTGAAAATTTTAAACTTTTCAAACAAGTCAAAATTAACATACTATTATTGGATGCAATCAAACAAGTTCCTTCATATGCAAAATTTTTAAAAGACTTGTGCACTGTCAAGAGGAAACTTAATGTTCAACAGAAAGCATTTTTGACAGAGAATGTGAGCTCATTCATTCAACAAAACACTCCACCTAAATTCAAAGATCCTGGTTGTCCAACAATTTTTTGTGTGATTGGAAATAATAGGATAGAGCGTGCTTCGCTTGATCTTGGTGCTAGTGTTAATCTATTACCTTTTTCTGTGTATGAGCAACTTGGTTTGGGAGAGCTTAAACCAACAGCAACAACACTTCAACTTGCTGATCGTTCAGTAAAAGTTCCAATAGGGGTTGTAGAGGATGTTCTAGTTCAAATTGATAAATTCTATTATCCTGTTGATTTTATAATTTTGGACACACATCCTATTTTAAATTCAAATGCACAAATACCTGTCATTCTAGGACGTCCCTTTCTTACTACTTCAAATGCGTTGATAAATTGTAGAAATAATATCTTAAAACTCTCTTTTGGAAATATGAATGTGGAAATGAATGTTTTTAACACTTGCAAGCAACATGGAGATAATGATGATTTACATGAAGTAGATTTTATTGAACAATTGTTGATGATCAGTTTATCACTACATCTTCATCTAATGTGCTAGAATTTGAATTTAAAAATAATTCTGAAAATTCGCATATAATTTCTTTGTTGAATTCTTTTCAGGAGAAAAAGACAAGTGATTGGAAATTAAAGTTTGAAAAATTATCACAACAGTCCAATATGTCCATGATTTCAAGTGTTCAAATGTCAAAGCTCGACTTGAAGCCATTACCATCTAATCTGAAATACTCATTTTTGGGTGAAGATGAAACTCTTCCGGTAATAATTTCTTCCCAACTTGATGCGCACCAAGAAGGTAAGTTATTGCAAACTTTAAAAATGCATAAAAATGTTTTAGGATGGACCATAGCTGATATAAAGGGGATTAGTCCTTTGATTTGCACACATAAGATTTATTTGGAGGAATATGCTAAACCTACAAGAGAAATGCAAAGAAGGCTTAATCCTGTTTTAAAAGAGGTGGTAAGAAATGAAGTCATTAAACTCTTAGATAATGAAATCATTTATCCTATTTCTAATAGTAGATGGGAAAGTCCAACCCAAGTTGTACTAAAAAAATTTGGTGTTACTGTAGTCAAAAATGAAGAAAATGAGTTAATTCCAACTATAACTGTTACTGGTTGGCGCATGTGTATCGACTATAGGAAACTCGACTCAATGACTAGGAAAGATCATTTTCCTTTACCTTTTATGGATCAAATGTTGGAAAGAGTGGCAGGACATGAATTTTATTATTTTCTAGATGGATATTCTGGATATAACCAAATTGAAATTATACCTGAGTACCAAGAAAAGACCACTTTCACATGTCCCTTTAGTACTTTTGCTTATCGTAGAATGTCTTTTGGATTATGTAATGCACCAGCTACATTTCAAAGATGCATGCTTAGTATTTTTAGCTACATGATTAAAAGATCTTTGGAAGTTTTCATGGATGATTTTACTGTTTTTGGCGATTCATTTGATGATTGTCTAACTAACTTGCAAAAAGTTTTAGTTAGGTGTGAAGAAAAGAACCTTGTGCTCAACTGGGAAAAATGTCATTTTATGGTCACTAAGGGCATCGTACTTGGTCATATTGTATCACCTAATGGAACTGAGGTAGACAAATCTAAAACTGAATTGATTTCTAATTTGCCTACTCCACATAGTGTTAAAGAGGTAAGATCTTTTTTAGGACACGCTGGTTTTTATAGAAGGTTTATCAATGACTTTAGTGCCATATCGAAACCATTGTGTAATCTCTTATCTAAAAACATGCCTTTTGGATGGTCTAAGTCTTGTCAAGAAGCTTTTGTTAAACTAAAGAACATGCTTACTAGTGATCCTATCATGCAACCGCCAGATTGGAATTTACCTTTTAAAATGACGTGTGATGCTAGTGATTATGCTATTGGAGCTGTCTTAGGCCAAAGAAAAGATAAGAAACCTCATGTCATTTACTATGCAAGTAAAACTCTAAATAATGCTCAAATGAATTATTCTACCACTAAAAAAGAATTGCTTCCCGTAGTGTTTGCTTTGGACAAATTTCGATCATATCTTGTTGGCTTACCAATTGTTATTTTTAGTGATCATGCAGCTTTAAAATATCTTCTCTGTAAGAAAGATGCCAAACCTAGGTTGATTAGGTGGATTCTTTTACTCCAAGAATTTGACATCACCATTCGAGAAAAGAAAAGAGTAGAGAATGTTGTAGCTGATCACTTGTCTAAGCTTACTTGTGATGAATTGTTTGAAACAACATCAATCAAGGATACTTTCCCTGATGAACAACTTTTTAGTGTTTCTTACTTGCCTTGGTTTGCTGATATTGCTAATTTTCATGTGACAGGTCAAATACCATCTCATTGGAATGCCTAGGACAAAAAGAAATTTTTCAAAGAGGTAAAACATTTCTTTTGGGATGATCCTTACCTGTTTAAATATTGTCCAGACCAAAGAATAGGAAGATGTGTGCCAAATAATGAAATCCAAAAGATAATTGCCTTTTGCCATTCTAAAGCATGTGGTGGTCACTTTTCTTCAAAGAAAACTGCTGAAAAAATCTTGCAGTCTGGATTTTATTGGCCAACTCTTTTCAAAGACACATGAATTTTGTAAAGCTTGGGAATGTTGTCAAAAATTAGGTAGGATAACTCGTAGAAATATGATGCCACTGACACCCATACTAGTTATTGAAATATTTGATTGTTGAGGTATCGATTTCATGGATCCATTCCCATCATCTTTTGGTTATTTATACATCTTGGTGGGAGTTGATTATGTTTCTAAATGCGTAGACGCAATTCATTGTAAGCACAATGATCACAAAATTGTTTTGAAATTTTTGAAAGAAAATATTTTGTCAAGATTTGGAATATCTCGAGCCATTATAAGCGATGGGGGTTTACACTTCTGTAATAAACCTTTTAATGCCCTAATGAAAAAATATGGGATTACTGATAAAGTGTCTACTCCTTATCACCCAGACACTAGTGGTCAAGCTGAACTTGCAAATAGAGAGATTAAATGCATTTTGGAAAAAACAGTGAATCCAAATAGAAAAGATTGGTCTTTACGATTAACTCATACTCTTTGGGCTTATCGTACAGCTTTCAAAACACCCCTTGGTATGTCACCTTATCGACTTATTTTTTGAAAAGCCTTGTCATTTACCTGTTAAGTTGGAACACAAAGCATTTTGGGCTATTAAAATGTTTAATTTCGGTTTAGATGAGGCAGGTTCAGTTAGAAAACTTCAACTGAATGAGTTGGAAGAAATCAAGAATGAAACTTATGAGAACTCTCGAATTTACAAGGAAATAATGAAGGTATTCCATGATAAAAATATTGTTAGAAAAACTTTTGAGCCTTCCCAAAAAGTTCTCTTATACAACTCAAGGTTACATTTATTTCCTGGAAAATTACACTTCAAGTGGACTGGTCGTTTCATTGTCAAAACTGTTTACCCACATGGAGCTGTAGAAATTGAAAATCCAAGTAATGGAAATATTTTTAATGTTAATGGACATCGTTTGAAACCATTTCTTGAGAATTTCTCTAGATTAGAAGAGTCCATTGCTTTACATGATCCTAAAGATTAATATCATTTTCTCATTGTTTTATTTTGTTATGTTTGTTTTCAATTTTATAATGTTGTGTTTTTTTTGGTCTGTTTCTTTTATTGTCTTTTTTTTTTATTAATGAAATTGAAGGTTCGTTCGGGCCAAGTTTATGTAGACTTTCCAGGTAAAGCTCAAAACCCGTCCCTTTGTTCAAAATTTTGCTCCTTATTGCCCTTCATATATTTTGCACATTTAATCTTTACATTGAGGATAATGTTTCATTTAAGTTGGGGGAAAGGAATCAAAATGTTATAAAAAAAAAAAAAAAGGTTCTTACCGACCGATGATAATATTTGAAATTGTTTTTATATTATTGTGACTAGGGGATGCTGCTTTGATTTAGTTTAAGCTTGTTCATGTTAGATTGATTTACATTGAGCAAAATAATCATGAAAATCACATATTATTTCGATTGGATCAATGGATAGAATATGTAGAATTAACTATGACAAAAAAAAAAAAAAATTCCAACTAAACCAACTCTACGATAGTTTGGGGTGGTTGAGCTGTTGTGGGGAGACATTGAGATAGATGTGGATTCCATGTGTGTTAAATTTTGTGTGGATTGATTAAGACCAATGAGATAATAATTAGGTGAAAATCTTAAGTTAAAGATCGATTTTCGAGAATAACTGTTTAATGAGAGGCATTGCACTAATCATTACATAGAAGGGAAAAAGCTGTCATGTTGTGAAGCTACCCTAAAAAAGCCCAATGAGGACAATTATATACATAAAAAGAGATAGGCTAGTGCATGAAACAGAATACGCACTTCAAACTTGAAAAAAGCAGGTGCATGAAACAGAAGACACACTACATGCCTTGATTAAGTCCCAAACACTTATTTTAGAGATTTAGACATTTGATAAGGGATTAGTAGCTTAGTTGATTCTTGGAGGTTGTATCAATCAAAATTAAAGAGAATCCTCATTTATTGATGTGTTGAGCAATAATTAGTAAAATCTAACCAAACTAGAGAGGGTAAGTAATAGCATACAAATTTAACCATAAATCACACCTTAGAAAAATAGTTACAAAATCAAGTTTGGGGGTGTGTATCCCACGAGAGAAGAGAGAAATAATTGACCATTGAGGGTCGGGATGAGTCCAATTTGAAAAATGTAGCAATCGAAAAAAAAATGTGTTTTGTTCGTTTCAAATAAAATTTTCTTATAGGACTCAAATATAATTTGGGTTATATTATTTTGTCGCTACGACACTTCCTAATAGTCCAAATTAAATTTTGGTCACGAAAGTAAAATTTCGCGTACTTGATTTTCTTAAAATTTACAAGGTTCTAAAATCTCTTTAGACGACAAATTTTATTTGTTACTTTGTTTTGACGACACACATTTTATGGTATATCTATTAAATCTTTGAAAGTTAGACTAGAAAAACCTATTGTATAGTACATTAACCATCCTAACTTACCTTAATATTTAAACCCCATTTTTTTTATTAATAAAAAAAATACAAATAAATAAATAAGAAGAAAACTGTCATTTTGTTTTTAAACTACCATTTGGTTAGTGGGATGATAACCTACACGTCCCTATCCATATCCATTTGGAAGTTAACATTTTAAAATTTCAACCACCCCCATTTCCTCAAGTGTAACCTCCAATTTTAAATACAACTCCCACCACCATTGCAATTGAAAATTTGTAACTCCCATTTTATAATTCTACACGGCCTCTCTCTCTCTCTCCCTATTATACTTATGCATCAAATTATTTTGCCCCTTCTTCCATAGACAAAAAAAAAAGAACTTTGAATCTGAAAATTTCTAAAGAAAAGGGCAAGATGTACGCTGCATTTTATTCTTTGGACACGAAAGGATATTTCAAATTCCAAGCATTAAGATAGGGGTGTTTCGGCACTTATGTAAGTGATGTAAGATTTATATATTTTCGTTTGCATTAAATGTGTTATTGTGTTGCTCATGATGGAATCACCGTTTGGTGGTTTAAACAAGAGATGAAGAGATGACCATGAGAAATGAAATGAGGTTATCAAAATCTAAGAGTAAGCGGACTGACTGATCACCAATTCGCTTGAAATTGACGGTGACACAATTGACCAAAGTTTGCATTTCTAAAAATATATATTTTTACCGTTTACTTAAGTGTTTCCTACTGAGTATTATTTATAGTACTCACCCCTTCTAAAAATTTTATAGGTTAAGATTGAAGCATGGTAGTGGTTGGCATGGTGGCAAGTGTTCGACGATCTGAAATGCTTTCACTTCATAGTAAAGATTTCCATTTTGTAAATATTTTATGGATCTTAGATGAACTTTTAGAAATGCTTTTAATGTTTTTTTTGTTCCATTTTTATACAGTGCATGTTAACAAGAATTTAAAAGTGTTGGATTGATTTGTATGAAGTTTTATTTTATGCTGGATGGAAATTTCAGTTTCTGTCCATCTAGTTGAAAATAGCATGACTTGGGCTACAGTGCATGTTTTAAAGTGAAATTAGATTAGTTTGAAAGATCCATGAATTTTCTAATCGTAGCCTTTGGAATTTCCTTAAAATATTATCTAGAGAAAAAGTTATGCTCATTTTAGTAAACTGCGTCGTTACAAATCCGAGTTTTCTGTCCAGCATTTTAGAGCAACATTTTCTTGCTTCAAACGTTATCGTCGAGACCCCAAATTTTTATATGTGGTACATATATGAATGATTTAGTCCCTATAAAAATTTCATAAATTTTAATAGACATTTACTAGGCCAAAGATATTTTTCTTCCGCTATCGTTAAATCCGTAACTGTCAATTTGTCTTCAAATCTTTTACAAAATCAAATTTTGCTACATTTGCCTAAGTTATATAGATAACTACCTTCCATTATATTTTTATATATTTAAAAAAAATTGGATTTATAAAATACTTTGGCTAGCGTAAAAGAGGTCGAACCAAAGAAAGATACAAATATTATTTTAACGTTTCGATTTCCGAGAATTCGGGGCGTTACAAAAA
This sequence comes from Olea europaea var. sylvestris, assembly GCF_002742605.1. Taxonomy (NCBI): domain Eukaryota; kingdom Viridiplantae; phylum Streptophyta; class Magnoliopsida; order Lamiales; family Oleaceae; genus Olea; species Olea europaea. Next base: position 177,508 of record NW_019228702.1, read on the forward strand.
AAGGTGTGTGATTGAATTGATTATGCTCACGCACACACGTTGATCAAGCATTGGACAAGTTAGACTATATTTTGGTAGCAAACCTTAGAAGTCTTTTGTTAAACATTTTCAAATCTTGAGACAAATGCGACAAGCTATTTCATTTGAACTATTTTTGAATTTTTATTCCTAGAGACTAGCAATATCTTGGTTGGGGAGTGTGATTAGTTTTTAAAAGTGTTTCAAAGATACATCATTTACAAGGCATTTTACATTCACTTTGTTTAAAAACACTAATGTTAATCTCTAATTTCAATTCTCTTGCCATAAATTCAATTTTCATAAATACATAGTTAAAAATGCAATTAATTGAAATACGTATTTAAATACATGTTGGCATGAGTATTATTCATTTGAAAGAGTATCTATTTGATATATTTCACATGTATTTCCAATTTAGAACAAGTGTAGCAATTCACACACACCGCAGACCGCACCATAACCTAAATGGGAAGCCATACTTTGCCCCAAATTTTTTGATGCAACTATAATGTCAATTACTGATTTCAATATAAATGAAATCCTATTCAAGTAACAGGCCAAAAACACTCATGTTCATTAGCTGAAAGTGATTTGAATCTGAAAACTATTTCAATAACTCCAAAATGGAGGTTCAGAGCTTCAAAGCCAACTTCGATGACTTCTCTAAATGCCCACATGACAAATTTTCGAGACCTAGTGCAGAATCACATCGGTAGCAGCCACACTGGGAAAGTCCCAAATATCACACCACAACCGCAATATCTACCTGCACAAACATCATCATCACCATCCACAAACAACCACTAACAACCAAATAATTGCTACCCAAAATCACCACCAATTGTTGCAACAGCGATGATCAATGTTACTCTCTCAGATCATGCAATGCTACTCAAAATCACCACTAAATCGCACAACGCTGTACCTGTGATGTGATCGTCGACGCATGTCGAGTCACCAAATCATACTACGCGGCCTAAAATCATCACCAAACTCACAAAAGAAAAATGGTGAAAAGAGAGAGAAGATGGGAGAAATAAAGCCCATGTTTGTCATCCTTTAAAATTTAAATTGTTTGCTACAAGGTCATTCTTCACCATGTATTCACATAATAAAATATTCTACACACAAACTAAAATTTTCTTACATTTTAATAATGTATTCTTTAAAAATACTATTCAATCACTCATTATTCCCAGATAAATTCAATCAAACAGACACAAGCTGGGGTGTTAGGGTGGGGATTGAAATTTGGGGTGGGGTGGATTGTTTGCAGTGGAGTATAATAAATTATTATTAATTAAATTAATAATCCTTAATTAGCACATAATTTATGAATTTAAAACTAATTAGGTTTGAAAACAAATATAGCAAATTACACCTTAACGATTTATAAAATATGTTTTAAATCATTAAATCTATTTGACCAACTCGATAAATTGAGGAAAAAGGAATCTTGCATGAGAGTAATTTCTGAATTTTGATTAAAATTGTTCAATTTTATTTGGTCATTTAATAATAGGTTCTAAATTTCATAATTATTCACTGAAACGAAAGCAATGATTAACTAGTTTCACAGATATATGAGCATGATTGGATATATTTGAACCGTTGATATGTTATTAAGCCTATGTTTGGTATTGATTAAAATCAAAATTTTCTAAGTCAAAGTTAATTATTAATTCTAACAACCTATTTTATGGATCCACTACTTTTCAATCATATACTTCATCAATTTTTATTAAAATTTATTAAAAATCTGTTTTTAATCTCCACCAAACACGAACTAAATTATGAATTTGAGAATTTTTATGTTTTTGTTTGTGTTTCTACATATGAAAATTTAACTTTTGATTAATGATTCTGAATTGATATACGTGAAAATTTAAAATTGTAGCAATGATTCTAATCTAATATACTTGAAAATGGATCAATTATGGAGATGCATACGAGATGTTTGCGAAAATGTAAATATGAATTATGAATTAACGCTTTGCTTTGAACTAAAAAGTGATATTATTTGTCATTTTTTAATAAGAAAGTCACAAATTATCTTATTTGAATTTTGTAGTAGAATATTATTATTTAAACTTATAGAAAATATTCAATCTTACTATTTATTTATTTTTAGTCAAATATGAATTAAGATTGTTCATTTTAAAGTGACACGTTGTAGCAATTTTTAATTAAAAGGTCACATAGTATTTAATATTGATGTTTTATTGTGCACAAATGTCACGACGGTATCAATATGTCATAGAACTCAATGTTTATTATACCAAAAAAAAAAAAAATTGAATTTTGAAAAATAAAGAAAAATTTGACATATTGCAGTTACAAAGTTGTGAAACTCATAATTTGATGACAACATTAGTTTAAAGACTAAAAACTATGAAGAATTTGATGTAGATATTTATAAAAACATATCAGGAGTTGAAAAAATCAGGAATGAAGCAAGAAATGAAATTATTTATGTTGTTACTATGAAGAAGAAGCCACAAAAAAGTTGAAAAATATATGAAAATTATATGTTTAAGTTTTTCATTTTGGATTGTATTTTAGTTATTTTGCTACTATAGATTGTAATACATATTAAAGACTTCTATATGTTATTCTTACTTTTATATAAAAGCATTAGCAGCATGTCAAGTGATATGCCATTTCAATCAGAGAGAAATTTATATGCAAGACATGCCAAAATTCAACAGGTTAAAGTTAAAATGATATTGCTAACATCCTTATTTTTGTGCCTCGACAATTACACGGAAAGCAACAATTGTTTTCTCTAATGAATTTGGATCATATATCATTCATAGATGTACAGTTAGATGATACCCATCTCACACAAGATATATCACTTTTGAAATAAAAAGTAGAAAACACCTTAGAAAGAAAAACTAATACCTTGTGATCGCATTATACACCCAAGCCCATAAGAGGTGCTCACAAATTTAGCTCATGTTTGATTTTTTTTTTTTTTTTTTTTTAACTTTTCTTTTCTACATACTCATTTTTAATTGCATTCACATAATAAAATATTTTGCATGTAAGCTCAATTTTTTTTCTATTTTTTAATTACACATTTTCAAAAAATTAATTATTCAAAATATTATTTTTTTCCTGCGGCTATCAAATGGAGACGTGAAAATTTGAAACTTCTATGACAACCCGAATGTGGTGTGTGCATGGAATCAGTGCCCAACAAATACTAGTAAAGTTGTATTGAATCATTGCTAATGGGGTTTATTAGTGTTTTGATCATTGATCTTTTATGTATGTTTTTGGACATTGATTCGTCCGGGTATGTCCAGTGTACTTGTACATGGTACATTTTTTATCTATATATTTACATTTATCGATCAAAAAAAAAAATTAGTAAAGTTGTACATATGGCCCTTGTTTTTGAAGGAATTAGATGAAATCAAAAGTAAACATAGCCCTGTTTGGCCCCATTTTTTAGAAATGAAAATAGGTGAAATAGTATTTTCTTGAAAAATGGGTGGTTGAAAAAGAAGAAATTTTTTTCGATTTATGTATAATATTATTTTATAGAAGATTGTGTGATTGAAAATAGGAGAGAGAAAAATAAATGTAATGAAATGAAAATTAACGAGGGTCATACGGGTATTTTTTCAATTATTGCCCCGCTTGGTCCCCATTAAATTACATTTCATTTTTTTCTCTCATATTTTCAATCACACAATCTTCCATAAAATAATATTATACGTAAACAAAAAAAAATTCCTCATTTTTCAACCATTTATTTTTTGAAAAAATACTATTTCTCTCATTTTCATTATCAGGAAATGGGACCAAACAGGGCTATACATAAATTTTAATAAAAATTTGTTTTAATACTCGGCAAACGTGGGCATAATTTAGGATGAGATGGGGACCTGCGGGGAACGTGATCTGAAAGGGATTAGACATCACTGCCTCATGTCTTGTTTGTTTCCGTAGATTTAAAAGCTATAAATTCATGAACTAAGATTAGCATTTCGCTTTCTGTCCTCGTCTTCGTTTTCATTTTCACTTTTATTTTTGTTTTTATTGTTGTTTTATTCAAAATTTCAAACGATTCTTCTTTTTTATAAGTTCTCATCTTCACCCTCGATCTCTTTCTTTTTTCACGTCACATGTCATTTTGTCCGAGAAATCAATTTTATTTGTTGTGACAACAAATTATATCTTATAAAAAGGAAAATCCCACTCAATGCAAGGCGGAGTTGATGTCTTACACATTTTTTTAAAGATTACACGATGGAGACTATTTTCAAAAAATAATCTTGAAATCGGATTGCTCATTTAAACATTAGTCAAATTGAATGACTTATTATTATTATTATTAATTTAATATTCAAATTTTCAAGTTATTAAGGTTTCGTTTGTAATGACTTTTGAGAAGCAAAAAGAAGATTGAGACTCATAAATTGCTTTGGCATTAATTTTACAGAAGTGCTTATTTTATTTAGAAATTTTTTTTTAGAGAAAATTGGTCCAATTTAATTTTCTGTAAAAGCTCTTATAGAAAAGAAAGTTATATTAAGAATTAGTTTTTAAATATCAATTAAAGTAACTTTCTCATAATTTTTTATTTTTACAAGGAATTGAAGTAAAAATAGAAGTCAGAAGAATTGTCAAATGGGCCCTAACTTACGAAGCAAGCGGGCTCGCCTCAACAAGAGAAGCTGCATCCCGTAGGTAGAGAGCCCCATAGGCCCTTCGGAAAAGATAGAGGAAAGAGAACCATTGCTTTGACTTTACTCTCCCCTGTAAGCCTTTGCCCTCCTCTCTCTCTCTCTCTCTCTCTCTCTCTCTCTCTCTCTCTCTCTCTATATATATATATATATATATATATATAATGATGTAGCAAAGTGTCATGTTGCATCTGGGAAAAGGCCATAATTTTTTTAAAAGTTGATATTTAGATCATTTCCAATCCTATATCAAAATTTGAGGCAAGTTTTGAACTTTTCATATTAAATTTTCCATCGAATTAAAAATAATCTCCAACACATAACACTAAAAGTTGTACCAAATTAACAGTGTTTAATCATTTTTTTCTTTTTTTATTCTTAACAATTTATTTATCTAAAAAATTATTTATTTATTTAATTTACTAATACATATATTAGTAAATAAATAATTATGCTTCATTAACGAAAATATTAAATTTATCAATAAATATAAAAATATAGTACACTGAATAGAATTACCATTATTAAGAAAATATTAAATCATGTATTAAAACAATGTAATATGTGTGTGACTATTGTAGTTTCTTTTTAATTTTAAATAATTGTGTTTTGCTATATTTTAAAATTATTATTTAGGAAAAATAGAGTTTTAAAAAGTATTTTTATGAGTACGTCTGGTTAAAAAATACAAAAAAAATTAAATTTTCGTGTATATAGAAAAAAATAGTTTGAAAATATTAAAACAATGGTGGTCAAATGCGACTAAGAATTTATTACTTTTTTTTGAAGTGGAAGTGTGTAAAGTTCGAAAAAGTAAAGTCTCTTCACATATTAAAGTCTCTTCACATAAATAAATTAATATAAAAAAGGGTTGTGAACTCTATATTCCGCCACGTGCCCTTTGTATGTAGCCACAGAATTCCACCAATTAAACCCTGCTTCTGTTGAAAATTATGGATCCCGATCCTCTCTTCACATCCACAATTTTCTAATAATAAACTTGACTAATAATAATAATGGAAGTGTTATATATACATAATGATTTTTTTTTTTTTGTATGGTGAAGATTAAAATTAATTTTTTGTTAAATTTTTATAAAAGTTGATAAAGTATATGATTGAGAAATTGTGAGAACCATGAATATATATGTAATTAAAATAAATTACTGACTTTGACTTATATTAAAATTTAAATTTTAATTCATATCAAACTGAAACAATATACTTCATAAATTTCACACGTAGAAGTGTAATATCAATTGAACTGGATCACTAAACTTCAACTCTGGATAACGAAATTTAACTTTTATTTTTATTTGAGATCTCATCTATTCATCTAATGTAATCTTCTAAATTGATAAAAATTGCTCATTTTTCGCTTATAAAAATACAACGAACAAAAACGTTAAATAACATTTCGACCAATCACTACACCACTTTTTTTAAAAAAAAAAGTGTTAGAGTAAAAATATATGTTAAAAATATGTCCTTTGAACTTTTAATACAAAGATTATTATTATTTATTTCAAATCTCACCTATTCGTCTAATGTGATATCCTAAATTGATAAAAAGAAAAAAAGGAAAAAAAAGAGCTTATTTTATCTTATAATACAACAAATGAAAACGTTATATGACATTTCAACCAATCACTACACCACTTTGTGAAATAAGTGTTAGAATAAAAAGTATGTCCTTTTAATACAAAGGCATTAATACAACTCTTATCCACTTTGTCGTGTGATAATTATTGTATATCGATTGTGCATAGGAGTGATATTTCCTTTAACAGTGTTAAATAAAAATAAATTTGACAAGTTTTTATAAATTTGTTAAAATTAAATTACTTTTTAATTATTCGTGAAACTAACAAATAAATCACTTATTTAACTCAATTTATAAAGCATATAATAAAAGTAGATAATACTATAAACTTCAAAAAAAAAAAAAAAAAAAAAAAAAAAAAAAAAAAAACTAAAAAAAAAAAAAAAAAAAAAAAAAAAAAATTAGAACAAACCCCTCGCGAGGACATCTCACTCTCCAGTCCCAAGATACCACCACTGCGCACACACCGAATAAACGTCTAGTGACAAAACCCAATTTCACCCATATTCTTTGTCCCCCAGTAGTGTTATTTATGATCTCTTTTTGTTTTTTACTTTGATTTTTCTCCCAATATGTGTTTTTGTTTGTGCCCTTGACACAATTTTTTCCATGAAACTCAAGAATTTTAAAAGGTAGCATTTTTTCATTTTTTATTTTGGAAGAAAATGGCTTCAGGAAGCAGAGAAACCCATGCTAATAAACACAATTCTCGGGCTTTAACTCAAGCTCAGTCGTCAGGTACTAGCAATCCTCGTCATCATAGTAATGTTAATGTAAATTCTATCAGTAATCAAAGAGAACCAATTAGCAAAGCTGTTGCACAGTACACAGTTGATGCCAGGCTCCATGCTGTCTTTGAGCAATCTGGTGAGTCAGGAAAATCATTTGATTATTCACAGAGTATTAAGACCACAACACAATCTGTTCCCGAGCAGCAAATCGCTGCTTATTTGTCGAGAATTCAGCGTGGTGGCCATATTCAACCCTTTGGTTTTATGATAGCCGTGGATGAGTCTGATTTTCGTGTGATTTCTTACTCGGAAAATGCTCGTGAAATGCTTGGTTTAACTCCTCAATCAGTCCCCAGTCTTGAGAAGCCTGAGATTTTGACAATTGGGACTGATGTGCGGACCCTTTTTACCCCATCCAGCTCTGTTTTGCTTGAGAGGGCGTTTGGGGCACGGGAGATAACTTTATTGAATCCGATTTGGATTCACTCTAAGAATTCTGGGAGGCCATTTTATGCTATTTTGCATAGGATAGATGTTGCCATAGTGATTGATTTAGAGCCTGCAAGGACAGAGGATCCAGCCCTGTCAATTGCGGGTGCTGTTCAGTCACAGAAACTTGCAGTGAGGGCTATTTCTCATTTGCAGTCGCTCCCTGGTGGGAACATTAAGCTTTTGTGTGATACGGTTGTTGAGAGTGTGAGGGAACTCACGGGGTACGACAGGGTTATGGTTTATAAGTTTCATGAGGACGAGCACGGTGAGGTTGTGGCTGAGAGTAAGAGGGAGGACTTAGAGCCATTTATTGGTTTGCATTATCCTGCCACAGATATTCCTCAGGCTTCAAGGTTTTTGTTTAAGCAAAATAGGGTTAGGATGATCGTGGACTGTCATGCCACCCATGTTAGGGTGATTCAGGATGAATCACTAATGCAGCCTGTGTTTGGTTGGGTCAACGCTTAGGGCACCTCATGGCTGCCATTCTCAGTACATGGCAAATATGGGGTCAATTGCCTCGCTGACTTTGGCAGTTATTATTAATGGAAACGACGAGGATGGTGTTGGAGGAAGAAATTCTATGAGGCTGTAGGGATTGGTTGTTGGCCATCACACTTCTGCTAGGTGCATTCCATTCCCACTCCGTTATGCTTGTGAATTCCTAATGCAGGCATTCGGGCTTCAGTTAAACATGGAACTGCAATTAGCTTCTCAGTTGTCTGAGAAACGTGTTTTGAGGACACAAACACTGTTGTGTGACATGCTGCTTCGAGATTCCCCTACTGGCATCGTCACTCAAAGCCCTAGTATTATGGATCTTGTGAAATGTGATGGTGCTGCACTTTATTACAAGGGGAATTATTATCCATCAGGCGTGACGCCTTCTGAAACACAAGTAAAGGATATTGTGGAATGGTTGTTGGCTTTCCATGGAGACTCTACAGGTTTGAGCACTGATAGTCTGGCTGATGCAGGGTATCCAGGGGCAGCCTCTCTAGGCGATGCTGTTTGTGGGATGGCTGTTGCGTATATCACTTCAGGAGACTTCTTGTTCTGGTTCCGTTCCCACACTGCTAAAGAGATTAAGTGGGGTGGGGCAAAGCATCATCCAGAGGATAAAGATGATGGCCAGAGGATGCATCTGCGTTCTTCATTCAAAGCATTTCTAGAAGTGGTTAAGAGCCGAAGTAAGCCTTGGGAGAATGCAGAAATGGATGCCATTCACTCTTTGCAGCTCATTTTACGCGATTCTTTCAGGGACGCTGATAGAAGCAATTCTAAGGCTGTCGTACAAGCTCAGAGTGGGGACTTGGACTTGCAAAGGTTGGATGAGCTTAGTTCTGTTGCCAGAGAAATGGTTAGGCTGATAGAGACTGCAACAGCTCCCATTTTTGCTGTAGATGTTGAAGGCCACATAAATGGGTGGAATGCAAAAGCTGCAGATTTGACAGGACTATCCGTTGAAGAAGCAACGGGGAAGTCCTTGGTTCACGATCTTGTTCATAAAGAATCAGTAGAAATTGCAGAAAAGCTTCTGTTTCGTGCTCTAAGAGGTATTCCCTCTATTTAAATTTTATCCTTCTGCTGATATTCTAAGATCATCAAGGATGTCTCCTTAAATTCTACTCAAATGCTAGTATACTTGATTTTTTCTTCATGCGGATAGCCATATATTTAGTTGCTTCTTTTATTATGCCATTCGTCTGATTTATCCTTCTTTTGTTATTTGTGAATGGTATTGTAGACTGAAGAGGAGAAAAGGCATAACTATTCTTCCTTCGACTTATTAATTATCCTGAACAGCTTTCATGCGATATAAATCTGAGATCTTTAAAGCGTTGTTACTCATTGACTGTTCTATGTACAAGATCCTTAAGCACTTGCAGGTCGAATGATGAAATGGTACTGATTACAAATCTATTTTTTTTCTTTTTTCTTTTTTTTGGAATAGGCAAACCCTTCGAGAAACAAACAAGTGAATGATATCTATTCTTACCTGCTCTCAAATATGCCTTATTTTTTTAGTATTTCTAGTGTTCTACTATCTACTTCAGAAGTAACCATCTCAAAGCTACCCCTTGTGATGATGTTGGACTTTTATCAGCTGTAGCTACCCCTTGTGCATTAGACTACCATAAAAACTCTCTGTTACACAAGTTTCATCTAGGGCAAGTGCCAAATCTATTGACCACCCTGTTTTGCTGTGAAAAGCACCATATTGAACTGATGAAAAGAGAGATGAAAAATATGCCATTGGCTAATCTCGAGGAATGCATGCAGCACTTTTCGTTAATTCATCAATCCTCTTTGCTTGTTAAGATATATCCTCATGCGAAAATTAATGATTGCAGGTGAAGAAGATAAGAATGTGGAAATAAAGTTGAGGACTTTTGGCACTGAAGAACATAAGAAGGCTGTATTTGTGGTGGTGAATGCTTGCTCAAGCAAGGATTACACAAACAATATTGTTGGGGTCTGCTTTGTTGGACAGGACATTACTGGACAGAAACTGGTAATGGACAAATTTATCAACATTCAAGGTGATTACAAGGCTATTGTACACAGTCCAAGCCCTCTGATTCCACCTATATTTGCTTCAGATGACAACACCTGTTGCTCTGAGTGGAATACTGCTATAGAAAGGCTCACTGGGTGGAACAGAGGGGACATCATTGGAAAGTTGTTAGTAGGGGAAGTATTTGGCAGTTGCTGTCGGCTTAAAGGCACAGATGCTATGACAAAGTTCATGATCGTCTTGCATAATGCAATTGGTGGCCAGGATACTGACATGTTTCCGTTTTCGTTTTTTGACCGAAGTGGCAGATATGTACAAACTCTTTTGACTGCAAATAAGAGGGTAAATATGGAGGGACAGATTATTGGAGCATTTTGTTTCATGCAGATTGCGAGTCCTGAATTGCAGCAAGCTATAAAAGTCCAGAGGCAACAGGAAAAGAAGTGTGTCTCAAAAATGAAAGAGCTGGCTTACATTTATCAGGAAATAAAGAATCCATTAAGCGGCATATGCTTCACTAACTCACTGTTGGAAGCCACAGATTTGACAGAAGATCAAAAGCAGTTTCTTGAAACCAGTGCTGCTTGTGAGAAGCAGATGTTTAAGATTGTGAAGGATATTGATCTGGAAAATATCGAGGATGGGTAAGTTCTGATTTGAACTTTGAACTGTCTGTTTCGATGGCAATATAACATCCTTAATGGTTTTTTTTCCTCCAAGAAAACGGTCATACCACCTCAAGATAAGTCATCCATCAACTCTAGCTCCATCATCAGAATTTTTTGTGACAATAGTTTTGTTTATTTGTATATCAAGGTAGTATCAATTGTAAAAAGATGAATATATCCAAACTGTTTTGGATGGAGTGAGAAACTTATTTGCTGATTCTCAAAGCTTGTTAAACTAATACCTTTATATTTCTGTTGCTGCATATCTGTTACATGTTGATAGTAAAAAGAGGTTCTAATTTTTAGCCTATCTTCTAGTAGTTCACTGGAGCTTGAGAAGGCAGAATTCTTACTTGGGAGTGTAATAGATGCTGTTGTTAGCCAAGTAATGTTATTGCTGAGGGAAAGAGGTCTGCAATTAATCCGAGATATCCCAGAAGAAATTAAGACATTGTCGGTCTATGGTGATCAAGTTAGAATTCAACAGGTCTTGGCAGATTTCTTATTGAACATGGTGCATTATGCACCATCTCCAGAAGGTTGGGTAGAAATTCAACTTAGACCAATCTTGAAGCATATTTCTGATGGAATGACCATTGTGCACATTAAATTTAGGTATGATTTTCCGCACTGGTTTTCAATAATTTGTTAATACTGTTGTGATTATTTTACTAGTAATTTTTACAGCATCAAGGATCTTGATTCTCTGTCTGCTTCATGAAGTCTTTAGCAATCCCTCGGTAAACTGACTCTAAAGATAGACTAAAGATGCGAAACCATCAAATAGGCAGAAAGTGACTCCAGAGTTATTCATTTGAAATGCAGCTGTCTTAGCATTAATAAAATGGCATGCACTTTAGGCCTTTTCTCATTATGTATTCGGAAGTCACTGACATTGTCCATTTATTAATTTTCTTATACCTAATGACACGATTAAATGTCCAATTAATGGAGTAGAATTGTTCTTTATATGGGTTCTGTTTGAAGCAAGTATACTGCCTGTCAGTAGTAGTAAGTCGTCCCATGTAGGTCTTATTCGAAACACCAATAATCAAGGAAGAAAAACATCCCAGTCACGATTTTGATATCCTCCAAGCTGTGCCATGGTTCAGTTGTACCATCTCCGGCTCTTAACGGAACACCTGTTCATAAGGAAGATCTACAAAACCAAACTGGCCATGTATGGACCACATGATGGAGGATATACTCCTGATTTTAACACAAGTTGCAAATGTTTAAGATTTCACTGGTTTTAGTTTCATCGATTTAATTAATGATAATAAAAATTGGTTTTCACTCTATTTTCATCTTTTGTAAATTTATTTGTTGCTTTGACCCAACTAAGATCATTCATATTCCGATTTATAATGACTTTATCCACTATTCAATAGAAATATTGAAGCATTTCATCTTTTTACTTACCAATTGTGAAAAGGATGCTAATAAATAACTTCAACCATTGAACCTAATGCGGCCCGATGTCGTCCCCATCATTCAGGTTGACCGTGAAGTTAATATCTGGGCTTGGGGATTCAGGTTGAGGCACTTTGGAATATTATAGAAGCCCGACTTAACTTTTGAAAAGTTCTAAATGCTCTCTTTAATATCTATAATCATATCATGTTAGTTCATTCAGGATGATAGAATCTTCATCTTAGATGCTTGAGCATAACATTACTGGAAGTGTCTCTACAATTATAAACTTGTCATATATGTTTTATTCTTGATCATATGATTGTTGAATTTCTTATTACTGTAATCTTGTTTATTAGGACATTTTATACCTCTTGAGCAGTAAAGTTATTTTCTATCCTTTATTTTATTTATTTATTTTTATTTTTTTCATTACCCCGTTTAAGCTTTAATTCTCAAATATCTATGCTTGCTCAGTGACTGATATTGCTTTTTCATTGATGAAGAATTGTGTGCCCAGGTGAAGGTCTTCCTCCTGAACTGGTTCAAGGTATGTTTCATAACGGTCGATGGGTGTCCCAGGAGGGCTTAGGACTAAGCATGTGCAGAAAAATCTTGAGGCTCATGAATGGTGAAGTTCAATATATCAGAGAATCTGAAAGATGCTATTTTCTGATTATCCTCGACCTACCCATGCCGCAGAGAGGTTCAAAGAGCGTTGTCTAAATTTACATAAGCAAGGACGTACGTCTAGATCCTCGATATTGTTCCCTGCAATACCTTTATTACACTTCCTGCGGAATGTAGAAGGTTAGTACTTCAAGCCTTGCTTTGCGAGCCTGCTAATGAGTAATTAGTAGTGCCAATAATATTTGTGTAGGCTCTTTGGAATCTTCTGCCCCTTGAGCCTATACTTATCCATTTACGAACTTCCCTTTATGAGTTCCATCCTTGTTTCTATTGTGAGATGGTGATTTCTAGTATATAGCGCTAATCTTGAGTACATGTAAGGGTTTGCTACCATGTAGAATATGATATGAACCAAGAGAAAAGGCACAAAAGTTGTACGGCAAATTTTTGTACGCACTGTCATGGGATGCTGTTATACTGTCTGTATCCTTGAAATATTGTTTGTGCATTGTTCTCTCGAGTTTCGATGCTAATTTAAGATAATTACTGCCTTTGGGTTCTCTTGATGAATCTTGTGGTTATTGGTGTTTCTTCTCTAATTTTGGTTGATAGTCGCTGGCTGTTAATAATTTAACATTGGTTCCTCTCCGAGGGAAACACCTGATTCAGAAAACATAGAGCCTGGATTTACCAGTATATGTTAAAGATCAAGTATAGTCATTTTTTTTATTTATGAACACCCCTTCTCTCGAAGTTATTGGGTCTTTTCGCCTAGCTTCTTCGACATGGTTCTTTCAGGTGCCGCAGTATTCTCTATTTGTTCGTGTGTCGATTTGAGGTACAGTCAGTTAACTACGAGGAATGCCCTCCCATTTCGAAGTTTTTTCGAAGAGTCGTGAGTGTAAAGAGAGACTTTGGCAGGGCTGTACGCCAATTTTGTGAGCTGGTACCCGTAAAATAGCAAATAAACCAGACGTGTCAAAAGTTGCTAGTATATCTACTTCATTTTAGTACACTGATATATATTGGCGTACATTTGGAAGGTTTACCGAACAGTATTAAGAAAGAAAAATAAGTTAAAATTTGTCCATATTGCTGTCCAATCTTGTGTAGCACTCACGTAAGTCCCTTTTCTCGGTTTCCTTCTCTCGTCTAAAAGGGTCTTTTAAAGAACTTTCAACGGGCACCTCTGGTTCTGAAAAAATTAAATATTAATCTGGAATATAATACATCGACATAAAATTTTGAAAGGGACAGCAAAAATGGGGAAAATGATTTTCTGCAAGGGGTATTTGGATAGACCCTGGCTAGACTCTTCTCATACCGGGGGGGGGGGGGGGGGGGGGGGGGGGGGGGGGGGGGTATTATTTTTTTGGCCATTAAAAAATGCGATGGGTCCCCTTACGCGAGAGTATTCTGCCTAGGATCTGTTCAAATGACCCCGACAAAATGGCATTTCTCGAAAAAAAGAACTAAGATAGGTAGATATGGCTGTACAGTACAAGTAACATTTAGCCTTTGTTTGAGTCTCATTTTTTAATAGTATATTGATGGATAATATGTAGTTAAGTTCTCTGTATGGCGCCCATTAAAACTCATCAATTTAATTTGAATTTTTCTCTCTCTTATTTTCAACAACATAATTTTTAATAAAATAATATTATATGCAAATCGAAAACTTTTTATTTTTTTACAAACATTCATTTTTTAAAAAAGCACTATTTCCTCCATTATAAATCCAAGTAATGGGGTCTAGGCAGGGCCTAAAATATGAAGAAATTTTTTGAATTTGCGTATAATATTATTTTATTGACCATTAAAAAATGGGGTGGCCCCCTTACACGAGAGTATTTTGACTAGGATATGTTCAAATGACCCTGACAAAATGGCATTTCGCGAAAAAAGAACTAAGATAGGTAGATATGGCTGTACAGTACAAGTAACATTTAGCTTTTGTTTGAGCCTCATTTTTGAATAGTATATTGATGGATAATGTGTAGTTAAGCTCCCCGTATGGTGTTCATTAAAACTCATCAATTTAATTTAAATTTTTCTTTCTCCTATTTTCAACAACATAAATTTCAATAAAATAATATTATATGCAAATCGAAAATTTTTCATTCTTTTACAACCATTCATTTTTTAAAAAAAAAACACTATTTCCCCCATTATAAATCCAAGTAATGGATGCTAAACGAGGCCTAAAATATAAAGAATTTTTTTGAATTTGCGTGTAATATTATTTTATTAAAAAATATGTGATTGACATATGATGAAAATACTATTCAAGAATGAATTTCGTTTAAAAAAATGGGGCTCAAAGTACACCATTCCCAAACGAATAATATATTAGTGATTAGTCTCCAATCTTTAAAAAGGAAGTAAGTTTTCATCCAATGAAGTGAGTTGTACAAACATGGTTGACAACCATGTTTTGTCAAAATTTGAATTATTGATATAAAAAATAATTTTTAACAATTTTTAAAAGGAATGAATGTAATGCTGTCAAATGTGTAGTTGTCATTTAAGGTTGTACAAGCAGTATGATTCTTTTTCAACCTTACATTGTGGTTATAAAGTTGCCTTTCACAGTCGAACTCATCTAATTCTTTGTTATATGTGATGATGGAACGAAAATTTGACCGATCTATTATCTAAAGTGTATATCTGTGAAGTGTTAATAATCGATTTAAATTATAAATATGTATGAATGAGTTATGAATTAATAGTAGTATTTGTAAATGTCTTGATATGTATGATAAAAGGTAAGTCAAGTGTCTCTTAAACATTTTATAAACATGACCCAAACATAGACTATAGACATACTAGTTTTTATAGAAGGAGACCTACTTCATACTTCTACAATAATTTAGGGACCCATGATGCAATGTTCCCGCTTTCAAAATGAAGAGGAAAATACGAGTACTCGTTGGGTTCCATCAAGATAAGTTTAATTTTTATTTTCGTTTATCTCAAATTATAAACTATTATCCTTATTGAAAGTATAGATGTTTTTTAATTTTTAATATGTCCCTATTTAATTTAATTTATTATTAACAGATATAATTTAGTCACATGTAAATCATTATTTAGTGTAGGAGTATGTTAGAATAAATGTAAAAAAAAATTTATACTTTTAATTATATTAATTATATTTTCTTAGCCCCTGTTTGATAACCATTATTTGAATAAAATGGAGTTTTGAATAATGATATTTTGGACGATGTGCGCTCTAAAGAAGAAAAATTTTATTTTGAACTTTTATGCAGAATATTTAATTGTATGAATGTGTGATTAAAAATGAGTACGCAGAATTTTTTATTTTTTTTATTTTTAATAATGATTTGCAAACCTGGGCTTAATCACTACTATATAAAAAGGGCAATGGTTCACTACTGTAAAAAGAACAGTAGATTTTTCCATTTTGTCTCACTGTAGCTTTTTTTTTTATTGAAAGAAAGAAACGATGTCGTTTATCTTACGTGTTGTTGCTTTTGGTCAATTAACGCGGAGTGGAGGATTATGTCATAGAGCCGTCTTTACTCTTTCTCTATTTTTACACACTACAATCATGCCTCTCTATTTCTCCAGGAATCGGCTAAAATTTGACAGGTTGATCGGAAACAAAAATCGCGCCGGGGGCAATTTCGTCATTTTTCGCGATGCTGACGGAATGGGCTAAAATTTGACAGGTTGATCGGAAACAAAAATCGCGCCAAGGGCAATTTCGACATTTTTCGCGACTGTGTCGAAATGTGCTAAAATTGGACAGGTTGATCGGAAACAAAAATCGCGCCAGGGGCAATTTCGTCATTTTTCGCGACGGTGTCGGAATCGGCTAAAATTTGACAGGTTGATCGGAAACAAAAATCTCGCCGGGGGCAATTTCATCATTTTTCGCGACGGTGTCGGAATGGGCTAAAATTTGACAGGTTGATCGGAAACAAAAATTGCCCCAGGGGCAGCTTCGTCATTTTTCGAGACGGTGTCGGAATGGCCTCAAATTTGACAGGTTGATTGGGAACACAAACCGCGCTGGGGACAATTTCGTCATTTTTCGCGACGGTGTCTGAATGGGCTAAATTTTGACAGGTTGTTCGGACACAAAAATCGCACCGGGGGCAATTTCGTCATTTTTTGCGACGGTGTCGGAATGGGCTCAAATTTGACAGGATGATCGGAAAAAAAACTTTGCCGGGGGCAATTTCTACATTTTTCCCGATGATGTCGGAATGGGCTCAAATTTGACAGGTTGATCGGAAACAAAAATCGTGTCGGGGGCAATTTCGTCATTTTTTGCGACGGTGTCGGAATGGGTTCAAATTTGACTGGTTGATCGGAAAAAAAACCGCCCCAGGGGCAATTTCGTCATTTTTCGCGAAGGTGTCGGAATGGGCTAAAATTTGGCAGGTTGATGGGAAACCAAAATTGCGCCAGGGGCAATTTCGTAATTTTTCGCGACGGTGTCGGAATGAGCTAAAATTTGACAGGTTGATCGGAAACAAGAACCGCTCCTGAGGCAATTTCATCATTTTTCGCGATTGTGTTGAAATGGGCAAAAATTTGACAGGTTGATCGTAAACAAAAACCACGCCGGGGCAATTCGTCATTTTTCGCGACGGTATCGGAATGGGCTAAAATTTGACAGGTTGATCGGAAACAAAAAGCGCTCTAGGGGCAATTTCGACATTTTTCGCGACGGTGTCGGAATGGGCTAAAATTTGGTAGGTTGATGGGAAACAAAAATTGCGATGGGGGCAATTTCGTTATTTTTCGCGACGGTGTCGGAATCGGCTAAAATTTGACAGGTTGATCGAAAAAAAACCGCCCAGGGGCAATTTCTTCATTTTTCGCGACAGTGTCGAAATGGGCTAAAATTTGATAGGTTGATCCGAAACAAAAACCGCGCCAGGGGCATTTTCGTCATTTTTCGCGACGGTGTCGGAATGCCCTAAATTTTGACAGGTTGATCGGAAACAAAATTCGCGCCGGGGGCAATTTCGTAATTTTTCGCGACGGTGTCAAAATGGGCAAAAATTTGGAAGGTTCATGGGAAACAAAAATTGCGCCGGGGGCAATTTCGTAATTTTTCGCGACTGTGTCGGAATGGGCTAAAATTTGACAGGTTGATCGGAAACAAAAATCGCGCCGGGGGCAATTTCGTTATTTTTCGTGACGGTGTCGGAATGGGCTCAAATTTGACTGATTGATCGGAAACAAAAATCGCGCCGGGGGCAATTTCGTTATTTTTCGTGACGGTGTCGGAATGGGCTCAAATTTGACTGATTGATCGGAAACAAAAATCGCGCCGGGGGCAATTTCGTTATTTTTCGTGACGGTGTCGGAATGGGCTCAAATTTGACTGATTGATCGGAAACAAAAATCGCGCCGGGGGCAATTTCGTTATTTTTCGTGACGGTGTCGGAATGGGCTCAAATTTGACTGATTGATCGGAAACAAAAATCGCGCCGGGGGCAATTTCGTTATTTTTCGTGACGGTGTCGGAATGGGCTCAAATTTGACTGATTGATCGGAAACAAAAATCGCGCCGGGGGCAATTTCGTTATTTTTCGTGACGGTGTCGGAATGGGCTCAAATTTGACTGATTGATCGGAAACAAAAATCGCGCCGGGGGCAATTTCGTCATTTTTCGCGACGGTGTCGGAACGGGCTAAAATTTGACAGGTTGATCGGAAACACAAACCGCACCGGGGAAATTTCGTCATTTTTCGCTACGGTGTCTGAATGGGCTAAATTTTGACAGGTAGTTCGGATACAAAAAACGCACCGGGGGTAATTTCGTCATTTTTCGCGACGGTGTCGGAATGGGCTCAAATTTGATAGGTTGATCGGAAACAAAAACCATTCCGGGGGGCAATTTCTTCATTTTTCGTAATGATGTCGGAATGGGCTCAAATTTGACAGGTTGATTGGAAATAAAAATCGTGTCGGGGGCAATTTCGTCATTTTTTTCGACGGTGTCGGAATGGGCTCAAATTTGACCAGTTGATCAGAAACAAAAATCGCGCCGGGGGCAATTTGGTAATTTTTCGCGACGGTGTCGGAATGGGCTAAAATCTGACAGGTTGATCGGAAACAAGAATCGCGCCTAGGGCAATTTCGTCATTATTCGCGACTTTGCCGTAATGGGCAAAATTTTGACAGGTTGATCGGAAACAAAAATCGCGCCGGGGGCAATTTCATCATTTTTCGCGACGGTGTCGAAATGGGCTAAAATTTGACAGGTTGATCGGAAACAAAAATCGCGCCGGGGGCAATTTCGTCATTTTTCGCGACGGGGTCGGAATGGGCTAAAATTTGACAGGTTGATCGGAAACAAAAATCGCGCCGGGGGCAATTTCGTCATTTTTCGCGACGGGGTCGGAATGGGCTAAAATTTGACAGGTTGATCGGAAACAAAAATCGCGCCGGGGGCAATTTCGTCATTTTTCGCGACGGTGTCGGAATGGGCTAAAATTTGACGGGCTGATCGGAAACTAAAATCGCCCCAGGGGCAGCTTTGTCATTTTTCGCGACGGTGTCGGAATGGGCTAAAATTTGGCAGGTTGATAGAAAACAAAAATTGCGCCGGGGGCAATTTCGTAATTTTTCGCGACTGTGTCGGAATGAACTAAAATTTGATAGGTTGATCGGAAACAAAAATCGCGCCGGGGTCAATTTCGTCATTTTTCGCGGCTGTGTCGGAATGGGGTAAAATTTGACAGGTTGATCGGAAACAAAAATCGCCCCAGGGGCAGCTTCGTCATTTTTCGCGACGGTGTCGGAATGGCCTCAAATTTGACAGGTTGATGGGAAACAAAAATTGTGCTGGGGGCAATTTTGTAATTTTTCGCGACTGTTTCAGAATAGGCTAAAATTTGACAGGTTGATCGGAAACAAAAATCGCGCCAGGGGCAATTTTGTCATTTTTCGCGACTCTGTCAAAATGGGCTAAAATTTGACAGGTTGATCGGAAACAAAAATCGCGACAGGGGCAATTTCGACATTTTTCGCGACGGTGTCGGAATCGCCTAAATGTGACAGGTTGATCGGAAACAAAAATCGTGTCGGGGGCAATTTCGTTATTTTTCGCGACGGTGTCGAAATGGGCTAAAATTTGGCAGGTTGATGGGAAACAAAAATTGCGCCGGGGACAATTTCGTAATTTTTCGCGACTGTGTCGGAATGGGCTAAAATTTGACAGGTTGACCGGAAACAAAAATCGCGCCGGGGGCAAGTTCGTCTTTTTTCGCGACTGTGTCGAAATGGGCCAAAATTTGATAGGTTGATCGGAAACAAAAACCGCGCCGAGGGCAATTTCGTCATTTTTCACGACGGTGTCGGAATGGGCTCAAATTTGACTGGTTGATCGGAAACAGAAATCGCGCCGGGGCAATTTCGTTATTTTCGCGACGGTGTCAGAATGGGCTAAAATTTGACGGGTTGATCGGAAACAAAAATCACACCCGGGGCAATTTCGACATTGTTCGTGACGGAGTCGGAACCGGCTAAAATTTGACAGGTTGATCGGAAACGAAAATCGCTCCGGGGGCATTTTCGTCATTTTTCGCGACGGTGTCAGAATGGGCTAAAATTTAGCAGGTTGATGGGAAACAAAAATTGCGCCGGGGGCAATTTCGTAATTTTTCGCGACTGTTTCAGAATGGGTTAAAATTTGACAGGTTGATCGGAAACAAAAATCGCGCCGGGGGCAATTTTTTCATTTTTCACGACTGTGTCGAAATGGGCTAAAATTTGACAGGTCGATCGGAAATCAAAACCGCGCTGGGGGCAATTTCGTCATTTTTCGTGACGGTGTCGGAATGGGCTCAAATTTGACAGGTTGATCGAAAACAGAAACTGCGTCGGGGGCAACTTCGTTATTTTCGCGACGGTGTCGGAATCGGCTAAAAATTTAACAGCTTGATCGGAAAAAAAAATCGCACCAGGGGCAATTTCAACATTTTTCGCGACGGTGTCGGAATCGGCTAAAATTTGACAAGTTGATCTGAAACAAAAATCGCGCCGTGGACAAGTTCGTAATTTTTCGCGATGTTGTCGGAATGGGCTAAAAATTGACAGGATGATTGGAAACAAAAATCGCGCCAGGGGCAATTTCGTCATTTTTCGCGACTGTGTCGAAATGTGCTAAAATTTGACAGGTTGATCGGAAACAAAAATCGCACCAGGGGCAATTTCGACATTTTTCGCGACGTTGTCGGAATCGGCTAAAATTTGACCTGTTGATCAGAAATAAAAATCGCGCCGGGGGCAGTTTCGTAATTTTTCGCGACGGTGTCGGAATGGGCTAAAATTTGACATGTTGTTCGAAAACAAGAATTGCGCCTGGGGCAATTTCATCATTTTTCGCGGCAGTGCCGAAATTGGCTAAAATTTGACAGGTTGATCGGAAACAAAAATCGCGCCGAGGGCAATTTCGTCATTTTTTGCGACTGTGTCGAAATGGGCTAAAATTTGATAGGTTGATTCGAAACAAAAACCGCGCAGGGGGCATTGTCGTCATTTTTCGCGACGGTGTCGGAATGGCCTAAATTTTGACAGGTTGATCGGAAACAAAAATCGCACCGGGGGCAATTTCGTCATTTTCGCGACGGTGTCGGAATGGGCTAAAATTTGACAGGTTGATCGGAAACAAGAATCGCGCCTCGGGCAATTTCGTCATTTTTCGCGATTGTGCCGAAATGGACTGAAATTTTATAGGTTGATCGGAAACAAAAATCGCGCCGGGGGCAATTTCGTCATTTTTCGCGACGGTGTCGGAATGGGCTAAAATTTGACAGGTTGAGCATAAACAAATACCCACCAGGGGCAATTTCGACATTTTTCGCGACGGTGTCGAAATGGGCTAAAATTTCGCAGGTTGATGGGAAACAAAAATTGCGCTATGTGCAATTTCGTTATTTTTCGCGACGGTGTTGGAATCGGCTAAAATTTGACAGGGTGATCGAAAAAAAATCGCGCCAGGGGCAATTTCTTAATTTTTTTCGACAGTGTCGAAATGGGCTAAAATTTAACAGGTTGATCCGAAACAAAAACCGCGCCGGGGGCATTTTCTTAATTTTTCGCGACGGTGTCGGAAGGGCCAAAATTTGACAGATTGGTCGGAAACAAGAATCACGCCTGGGGCGATTTCGTCATTATTCACGACTTTGCCGAAACGGGCAAAAATTTGACAGGTTGATCGGAAACAAAAATCGCGCCGGGGGCAATTTCGTCATTTTTCGCGACGGTGTCAGAATGGGCTAAAATTTGGCAGGTTGATGGGAAACAAAAATTGCGCCGGGGGCAATTTCGTAATTTTTCGCGACGGTGTCGGAATTGGCTAAAATTTGACGGGTCGATCGGAAACAAAAACCGCACCAGGGGCAATTTCGACATTTTTCTCGACGGTGTCGGAATCGGCTAAAATTTGGCAGGTTGATGGGAAACAAAAATTGTACCGGGGGCAATTTTGTAATTTTTCGCGACTGTTTCAGAATGGGCTAAAATTTGACAGGTTGATCGGAAACAAAAATCACGCCAGGGGCAATTTCGTCATTTTTCGCGATTGTGTCGAAATGGGTTAAAATTTGACGGGTTGATCGGAAACAAAAACCGCGCCAGGGGTAATTTCGTCATTTTTTGCGACGGTGTCGGAATGGGCTCAAATTTGATAGGTTGATCGGAAACAGAAACCGCGTCGGGGGCAATTTCGTTTTTTTCTCGACGGTGTCGGAATGGGCTAAGATTTGGCAGGTTGATCGGAAACAAAAATCGCACTAGGGGCAACTTCGTCATTTTTCTCGACGGTTCCGGAATGGGCTGAAATTTGGCAGGTTAATTGGAAACAAAAATCGCGCCGGGGGCAATTTCATCATTTTTGGTGACGGTGTCGGATTTGGCTAAAATTTGACAGGTTGATCGGAAACAAAAATCGTGCCGGGGGCAATTTCGTCATTTTTCGCAACGTTGTCGGAATTCGCTAAAATTTGATAGGTTGATCGGAAACAAAAATCGCTCCGAGGGCAATTTCGTCATTTTTCGCGACGATGTCGAAATGGGCTAAAATTTGACAGATTGATCGGACGCAAATCGGGCCGGGGGCAATTTCGTCATTTTTCTCGACGGTATCGGAGTGGGCTAAAATTTGACAGATTGATCGGAAACAAAAATCGCTCTGGGGGCAATTTCGTCATTTCTAGCGACGTTGTCGAAATGGGCTAAAATTTGACAGATTGGTCGGAAACAAAAATCGCGCTGGGGCAATTTTGTCATTTTTCGCGACGGTGTTGGAAAGGGCTAAAATTTGACAGATTGGTCGGAAACAAAAATTGCGTCGGGGGCAATTTCGTCATTTTCGCGAAGGTGTTGGAATCGGCTAAAATTTGACAGGTTGATCGGAAACAAAAATAGCGCCGGGGGTAATTTCGTCATTTTTAGCAACGGTGTCGGAATGGGCTAAAATTTGGCAGGTTGATGGGAAACAAAAATTGCGCCGGGGGCAATTTCGTAATTTTTCGCGACGGTGTCGGAATGGGCTAAAATTTGGCAGGTTGATGGGAAACAAAAATTGCGCCGGGGGCAATTTCGTAATTTTTCGCGACGGTGTCGGAATGGGCTCAAATTTGATGGATTGATCGGAAAGAAAAATCGCCCCAGGGGCAATTTCGTCATTTTTCGCGACGGTGTCGGAATGGGCTAAAATTTGGCAGGTTGATGAAAAACAAAAATTGCGCCGGGGGCAATTTCGTCATTTTTAGCAACGGTGTCGGAATGGCCTAAAATTTGGCATGTTGATGGGAAACGAAAATTGCGCCAGGGGCAATTTCGTAATTTTTCGCGACTATTTTAGAATGGGCTAAAATTTGACAGGTTGATCGGAAATAAAAATCGCGCCAGGGGCAATTTCGTCATTTTTCGCGACTGTGTCGAAATGGGCTAAAATTTGACCGGTTGATCGGAAACAAAAACTGCGCCGGGGGCAATTTCTTCATCTTTCGCGACGGTGTCGAAATGGGCTCAAATTTGACAGGTTGATCGAAAACAGAAATCGCGTCGGGGGCAATTTTGTTTTTTTCTCGACAGTGTCGGAATGGGCTAAGATTTGACAGGTTGATTGGAAACCAAAATCACACTAGGGGCAATTTCGTCATTTTTCTCGACGGTGCCGGAATGGGCTGAAATTTGGCAGGTTAATTGGAAACAAAAATCGCGCCGGGGGCAATTTCGTCATTTTTGGTTACGGTGTTTAAATTGGCTAAAATTTGACAAGTTGATCGGAAACAAAAATCGCGCCGGGGGCAATTTCTTCATTTTTCGCGACGTTGTCGGAAGTGGCAAAAATTTGACAGGTTGATGGGAAACAAAAATCGCGCAGGGGCAATTTCGTCATTTTTTGCGACCGTGTCGAAACGGGCTAAAATTAGACAGGTTGATCGGAAACAAAAACCGCGCCGAAGGCAATTTCGTCATTTTTCGCGACGGTGTCGAAATGGGCTAAAATTTGAAATGTTGATCGGAAACAAAAATCGAGCCGAGGGCAATTTCGTCATTTTTCGTGACGGTGTCGAAACGGGCTAAAATTTGACAGATTGATCGAAAACAAAAATCGAGTCGGGGGCAATTTCGTCATTTTTCGCGACGGTGTCGGAATGGGCTCAAATTTGACCGATTGATTGGAAACAAAAATCGCGCCGGGGGCAATTTCGTCATTTTTCGCGACGGTGTCGGAAAGGGCTAAAATTTGATAGGTTGATCGGAAACAAAAAATGCGCTGGGGACAATTTCGTCATTTTTCGCGACGGTCGGAATGGGCTAAGATTTGACAGGTTGATTGGAAACAAAAATCGCGTCGTGGGCAATTTCGTCATTTTTCGCGACGGGGTCGGAATGGGCTAAAATTTGACAGATTGATCGGAAACAAAAATCGCGCCAGGGGCTGTTTTGTTATTTTTCGCGACGGTGTCGGAATTGGCCAAAATTTGAGAGATTGATTGGAAACAAAAATCGCGCCGGGGGCAATTTCGTCATTTTTCGCGACGATGTCGAAACGGGCTAAAATTTGAAAGGTTGATCGGATACAAAAATCGCGCCGAGGGCAATTTCGTCATTTTTCGTGACGGTGTCGAAACGGGCTAAAATTTGACAGGTTGATCGGAAAAAAAAATCGCGTCGAGGGCAATTTCGTCCTTTTTCGCGACAGTGTCGGAATGGGCTAAAATTTGACAGATTGATTGGAAACAAAAATCGCGCCTGGGGCAATTTCGTCATTTTTCGCGACTGTGTCGGAATGGGCTAAAATTTGGCAGGTTGATCGGAAACAAAAAACGCGCTGGGGCGAATTTCGTCATTTTTCGCGACGGTGTCGGAATGGGCTAAGATTAGACAGGTTGATCGGAAACAAAAATCGCGTCGGGAGAATTTCGTCATTTTTCGCGACGGGTCGGAATGTGCTAAAATTTGACAGATTGATCGGAAACAAAAATTGCGCCAGGGGCAGTTTCGTTATTTTTCGCGACGGTGTCGGAATTGGCTAAAATTTGACAGATTGATCAGAAACAAAAATCGCGTCGGGGGCAATTTCGTCATTTTTCGCGTCGGTGTCGGAATGGGCTAAAATTTGACAGATTGATAAGAAACAAAAATCCCGCCGGGGGCAATTTCGTCATTTTTCGCGACGGTATCGGAATGGGCTAAGATTTTACTGGTTGATCGTAAACAAAAATCGCGCCGGGGGCAATTACGTCATTTTTCGCGATGGTGTCGGAATGGGCTAAGATTTGACAGAATGATCGGAAACAAAAATCGCGCCAGGGGCAGTTTCGTTATTTTTCGCGACGGGGTCGGAATGGGCTAAAATTTGACAGAATGATCGAAAACAAAAATCGCGCCAGGGGTATTTTCGTTATTTTTCGAGACGGTGTCGGAATTGGCTAAAATTTGATAGATTGCTCGGAAACAAAAATCACGCCGGGGGCAATTTCGTAATTTTTCGCGATGGTGTCGGAATGGGCTAAAATTTGAAAGGTTGATCTGGGGCAATTTCGTCATTTTTCGGGACGGTGTCGGAATGGGCTAAGATTTGACAGTTTGATCGGAAACAAAAATCGCATCGGGGGCAGTTTCGTCATTTTTCGCGACGGTGTCGGAATGGGCTAAGATTTGACAGGTTGATCAGAAACAAAAATCGCGTCGGGGGCAACTTCGTCATTTTTCGCGACGGGTCGGAATGTGCTAAAATTTGACAGATTGATCGGAAACAAAAATTGCGCCAGGGGCAGTTTCGTTATTTTTCGCGACGGTGTCGGAATTGGCTAAAATTTGACAGATTGATCGTAAACAAAAATCGCGTCGGGGGCAATTTCGTCATTTTTTCACGACGGTGTCGGAATTGGCTTAAATTTGACAGATGGCACGGAAACAAAAATCGCGTCGAGGGCAATTTCGTCATTTTTCGAGACGGAGTCGGAATGGACTAAAATTTGACAGATTGATCGGAGACAAAAATCGTGCCGGGGGCAATTTCGTCATTTTTCACGACGGGGTCGGAATGGGTTAAAATTTGACAGAATAATCGAAAACAAAAATCGCGCCAGGGGCAGTTTCGTTATTTTTCGCGACGGTGTCGTAATTGGCTAAAATTTTACAGATTGCTCGGAAACAAAAATCGCGGCGCGGGCAATTTCGTCATTTTTCGCGACGGTGTCGGGATGGGCTAAGATTTGACAGGTTGATCGGAAACAAAAATCGCGTCGGGGGCAATTTTGTCATTTTTAAAGACGGCTCGGAATGTGCTAAAATTTGACAGACTGATCAGAAACAAAAATTGCACCAGGGGCAGTTTCGTTATTTTTCGCGACGGTGTCGAAATTGGCTAAAATTTGACAGATTGATCGGAAACAAAAATCGCGCTGGGGCGATTTCGTCATTTTTCTCAAAGGTGTCAGAATGGGCTAAAATTTGACATGTTGATCGGAAACAAAAACCACGCCCGGGGCAATTTCGTCATTTTTCGCGACGGTGTCGGAATTGGCTAAGATTTGACAGGTTGATCGGAAACAAAAATCGCGCCGGGGGCAATATCGTCATTTTTCGCGACGAGGTCGGAATGGGCTAAAATTTGACAGAATGATCGAAAACAAAAATCGCGCCAGGGGCAGTTTCGTTATTTTTCGCGACGGTGTCGGAATTGGCTAAAATTTTACAGATTGCTCGGAAACAAAAATCGCGCCGGGGGCAATTTCGTCATTTTTCCAGACGGTGTCGGAATGGGCTAAAATTTGACAGGTTGATCGGAAACAAAAAATGCGCTGGGGGCAATCTCGTCATTTTTCGCGACGGTGTCGGAATGGGCTAAGATTTGACAGGTTGATCGGAAACAAAAATCGCGTCGGGGGCAATTTCGTCATTTTTCGCGACGGTGACGGAATTGGCTAAAATTTGGCATGTTGATTGGAAACAAAAATCACGCCCGGGGCAATTTCATCATTTTTAGCGACGGTGTCGGAATGGGCTAAGATTTGACAGGTTGATCAGAAATAAAAATCGCGCCGGGGGCAATTTCGTTATTTTTCGCGACGGGGTCGGAATGGGCTAAAATTTGACAGAGTGATCGAAAACAAAAATCGCGCCGGGGGCAGTTTCGTTATTTTTCGCGACGGTGTCGGAATTGGATAAAATTTAACAGATTGCTCGGAAACAAAAATCGCGCCGGGGGCAATTTCGTCATTTTTCTCGACGGGTCGGAATGTGCTAAAATTTGACAGATTGATCGGAAACAAAAATTGCGCCAGGGGCAGTTTCGTTATTTTTCGTGACGGTGTCGGAATTCGCTAAAATTTGACAGATTGATCGGAAACAAAAATCGCGTCGGGGGCAATTTCGTCATTTTTCGCGACGGTGTTGGAATGGGCTAAAATTTGACAGAATGATCGGAAACAAAAATCGCGCCTGGGGCAGTTTCGTTATTTTTCGCGACAGTGTCGGAATTGGCTAAAATTTAGCAGATTGCTCGGAAACAAAAATCGCGTCGGGGGCAATTTCGTCATTTTTCGCGACGGTGTCGGAATTGGCTAAAATTTGACAGATTGATCGGAAATCAAAATCGAGTCGGGGGGCAATTTCGTCATTTTTCGCGACGGTGTCGGAATTGGCTAAAATTTGACAGATTGATCGGAAACAAAAATCGCGCCGGGGGCAATTTCGTCATTTTTCGCGACGGTGTCGGAATTGGCTAAAATTTGACAGATTGATCGGAAACAAAAATCGCGCCGGGGGCTATTTCGTCATTTTTCGCGACGGTGTCGAAACGGGCTAAAATTTGAAATGTTGATCAGAGACAAAAATCGAGCCGAGGGCAATTTCGTCATTTTTCGTGACGGTGTCGAAACGGGTTAAAATTTGACAGGTTGATCGGAAACAAAAATCGCGTCCCGGGCAATTTCGTCATTTTACGCGACGGTATCGGAATGGGCTCATATTTGACAGATTGATTGGAAACAAAAATCGCGCCGGGGGCAATTTCGTCATTTTTCGCGACGGTGTCGGAAAGGGCTAAAATTTGACAGATTGATCGGAAACAAAAAACGCGCTGGGGGCAATTTTGTCATTTTTCGCGACGGTGTCGGAATGGGCTTAGATTTGACAGGTTGGTCGGAAACAAAAATCGCGTCGGGGGCAATTTCGTCATTTTTAGCGACGGGGTCGGAATGGGCTAAAATTTGACAGATTGATCGGAAACAAAAATCGCGCCAGGGGCAGGTTTGTTATTTTTCGCGACGGTGTCGGAATTGGCCAAAATTTGAGAGATTGATCGAAAACAAAAATCGCGCCGGGGTCAATTTCGTCATTTTTCGCGACGGTGTCGAAACGGGGTTAAATTTGAAAGGTTGATCGGAAACAAAATTCGCGCCGAGGGCAATTTCGTCATTTTTCGCGACGGTGTCGGAATGGGCTAAAATTTGATAGATGGATTGGAAACAAAAATCGCGCCTGGGGCAATTTCGTCATTTTTCGCGACGGTGTCGGAATGGACTGAAATTTGACAGATCGATCGGAAACAAAAATCGTACCGGGGGCAATTTCGTCATTTTTCGCGATGGTGTCGGAATGGGCTAAGATTTCACACGTTGATCGGAAACAAAAATCGCGCCGGGGGCAATTTGGTCATTTTTTGCGATGGGGTCCGAATGGGCTAAAATTTGACAGAATGATCGAAACAAAAATCGCGCCAGGGGCAGTTTCGTTATTTATCGTGACGGTGTCGGAATTGGCTAAAATTTGACAGATTGCTCGGAAACAAAAATCGCGTCGGGGGCAATTTCGTCATTTTTCGCGACGTAGTCGGAATGGACTAAAATTTTACAGATTGATCGGAAACAAAAATCGCGCCGGGGGCGATTTCGTCATTTTTCGCAAAGGTGTCGGAATTGGCAAAAATTTGACATGTTGATCGGAAACAAAAACCACGTCCTGGGCAATTTCGTCATTTTTCGCGACGGTGTCGGAATGAGCTAAGATTTGACAGGTTGATCGGAAACAAAAATCGCGCCGGGGGCAATTTCGTCATTTTTCGCGACGGGGTCGGAATGGGCTAAAATTTGACAGAATGATCAAAAACAAAAAGCGCGCCAGGGGCAGTTTCGTTATTTTTCGCGACGGTGTCGGAATTGGCTGAAATTTGACAGATTGCTCGGAAACAAAAATCGCGCCGGGGGCAATTTCGTCATTTTTCGCGACGGTGTCGGAATGGGCTAAAATTTGACTGATTGATCGGAAACAAAAATCGCGCCGGGTGCAATTTCGTCATTTTTCGCGACGGTGTCGGAATGGGCTAAAATTTGACAGGTTGATCGGAAACAAAAAACGCGCTGGGGGCAATTTCGTCATTTTTCACGACGGTGTCGGAATGGGCTAAGATTTGATAGGTTGATCGGAAACAAAAATCGCGTCGGGGGCAATTTCGTCATTTTTCGCGACGGGGTCGGACTGGGTTAAAATTTGACAGATTGATCGGAAACAAAAATCGCGCCGGGGGCAATTTCCTCATTTTTCGCGACGGTGTCGAAACGGGCTAAAATTTGAAAGGTTGATCGGAAACAAAAATCGCGCCTAGGGCAATTTCGTCATTTTTCGTGACGGTGTCGAAACGGGCTAAAATTTTACAGGTTGATCGGAAAAAAAATCGCGTCGGGGGCAATTTCGTCATTTTTCGCGACGGTGTCGGAACGGGCTTAAATTTGACAGATTGATTGGAAACAAAAATTGCGCCAGGGGCAATTTCGTCATTTTTCGCGACGGTGTCGGAATGGACTAAAATTTGGCAGGTTGATCGGAAACAAAAAACGCGCTGGGGGCAATTTCGTCATTTTTCGCGACGGTGTCGAAATGGGCTAAGATTTGACAGGTTGATCGGAAACAAAAATCGCGTCGAGGGCAACTTCTTCATTTTTCGCGACGGGTCGGAATGTGCTAAAATTTGATAGATTGATCGGAAAGAAAAATTGCGCCAAGGGCAGTTTCGTTATTTTTCGCGACGGTGTCGGAATTCGCTAAAATTTGATAGATTGATCGGAAACAAAAATCGCGTCGGGGGCAATTTCGTCATTTTTCGCGACGGTGTCGGAATGTGCCAAAATTTGACAGATTGATCGGAAACAAAAATCGCGCCGGGGGCAATTTCGTCATTTTTCGCGACGGTGTCGGAATGGGCTAAGATTTTACAGGTTGATCGGAAACAAAAATCGCGCAGGGGGCAATTACGTCATTTTTTGCGATGGGGTCGGAATGGGCTAAAATTTGACAGAATGATCGGAAACGAAAATCGAGCCAGGGGCAGTTTCGTTATTTTTCGTGACGGCGTCGAAATTGGCTAAAATATGACAGATTGCTCGGAAACAAAAATCGCGTCGGGGGCAATTTCGTCGTTTTTCGCGACGGAGTCGGAATGGACTAAAATTTGAAAGATTGATCGGAAACAAAAATCGGGCCGGGGGCGATTTCGTCATTTTTCGCAAAGGTGTCGGAATGGGCTAAAATTTGACATGTTGATCGGAAACAAAAACCACGCCCGGGGCAATTTCGTCATTTTTCGCGACGGTGTCGGAATGGGCTAAGATTTGTCAGGTTGATCGGAAACAAAAATCGCGTTGGGGGCAATTTCGTCATTTTTCGCGACGGGGTAGGAATGGGCTAAATTTGACAGAATGATCGAAAACAAAAATCGCGCCAGGGGCAGTTTCGTTATTTTTCGCGACGGTGTCGGAATTGGCTAAAATTTGATAGATTGCTCGGAAACAAAAATCGCGCCGAGGGCAATTTCGTCATTTTTCGCGACGGTGTCGGAATGGGCTAAAATTTGACAGGTTGATAGGAAACAAAAAACGCGCTGGGGGCAATTTCGTCATTTTTCGCGACGGTGTCGGAATGTGCTAAGATTTGACAGATTGATCAGAAACAAAAATTGCGGCAGGGGCAGTTTCTTCATTTGTCGCGACGGGGTCGGAATGGGCTAAAATTTGACAGAATGATCGAAAAAAAAATCGCGCCATGGGCAGTTTCGTTATTTTTCGCGACGGTGTCGGAATTGGTTAAAATTTGACAGATTGCTCGGAAACAAAAATCGCGCCGGGGCAATTTAGTCATTTTTCGCGACGGGTCGGAATGTGCTTAAATTTGACAGATTGATCAGAAACAAAAATTGCGCCAGGTGTAGTTTCGTTATTTTTCAAGACGGTGCCGGGATTGGCTAAAATTTGACAGATTGATCGGAAACAAAAATCGCGTCGGGTTCAATTTCGTCATTTTTCGCGACGGTGTTGGAATGGGCTAAAATTTGACAGAATGATCGGAAACAAAAATCGCGCCTGGGGCAGTTTCGTTATTTTTCGCGACAGTGTCGGAATTGGCTAAAATTTGGCAGATTGCTCGGAAACAAAAATCGCGTCGGGGGCAATTTCGTAATTTTTCACGACGGTGTCGGAATTGGCTAAAATTTGACAGATTGATCGGAAACAAAAATCGAGTCGGGGGCAAATTCGTCATTTTTCGCGACGGTGTCGGAATTGGCTAAAATTTGACAGATTGATCGGAAACAAAAATCGCGCCGGGGGCTATTTTGTCATTTTTCGCGACGGTGTCGAAACGGGCTAAAATTTGAAATGTTGATCAGAAACAAAAATCGAGCCGAGGGCAATTTCGTCATTTTTCGCGACGGTGTCGAAAAGGGCTAAAATTTGACAGGTTGATCGGAAACAAAAATCGCGTCGCGAGCAATTTCGTCATTTTTCGCGACGGTGTCGGAGTGGGCTCAAATTTGACAGATTGGTTGGAAACAAAAATCGCGCCAAGGGCAATTTCGTCATTTTTCGCGACGGTGTCGAAAAGGGCTAAAATTTGACAGGTTGATCGGAAACAAAAATCGCGTCCCGAGCAATTTCGTCATTTTTCGCGACGGTGTCGGAATGGGCTCAAATTTGACAGATTGGTTGGAAACAAAAATCGCGCCAAGGGCAATTTCGTCATTTTTCGCGACGGTGTCGAAAAGGGCTAAAATTTGACAGGTTGATCGGAAACAAAAAACGCGCTGGGGGCAATTTTGTCATTTTTCGCGACGGTGTCGGAATGGGCTAAGATTTGACAGGTTGGTCGGAAACAAAAATCGCGTCGGGGGCAATTTCGTCATTTTTCGCGACGGGGTCGGAATGGGCTAAAATTTGACAGATTGATCGGAAACAAAAATCGCGTCGGGGGCAATTTCGTCATTTTTCGCGACGGGGTCGGAATGGGCTAAAATTTGACAGATTGATCGGAAACAAAAATCGCGCCAGGGGCAGGTTTGTTATTTTTCGCGATGGTGTCGGAATTGGCCAAAATTTGAGAGATTGATTGAAAACAAAAATCGCGCCGGGGGCAATTTCGTCATTTTTCGCGACGGTGTCGAAACGGGCTAAAATTTGAAATGTTGATCAGAAACAAAAATCGAGCCGAGGGCAATTTCGTCATTTTCGTGACGGTGTCGAAACGGGCTAAAATTTGACAGGTTGATCGGAAACAAAAATCGCGTCCCGAGCAATTTCGTCATTTTTCGCGACGGTGTCGGAATGGGCTCAAATTTGACAGGTTGATCGGAAACAAAAATCGCGTCCCGAGCAATTTCGTCATTTTTCGCGACGGTGTCGGAATGGGCTGAAATTTGACAGATCGATCGGAAACAAAAATCGCGCCGGGGGCAATTTCATCATTTTTCGCGACTGTGTCGGAATGGGCTAAGATTTTACAAGTTGATCGGAAACAAAAATCGCGCCGAGGGCAATTACGTCATTTTTTGCGATGGGGTCCGAATGGGCTAAAATTTGACAGAATGATCGAAACAAAAATCGCGCCAGAGGCAGTTTCGTTATTTTTCGCGACGGAGTCGGAATTGGCTAAAATTTGACAGATTGCTCGGAAACAAAAATCGCGTCGGGGGCAATTTCGTCATTTTTCGCGACGTAGTCGAAATGGACTAAAATTTGATAGATTGATCGGAAACAAAAATCGCGCCGGGGGCGATTTCGTCATTTTTCGCAAAGGTGTCGAAATTGGCAAAAATTTGACATGTTGATCGGAAACAAAAACCCCGGCCGGGGCAGTTTCGTCATTTTTCGCGACGGTGTCGGAATGGGCTAAAATTTGACAGAATGATCAAAAACAAAAATCGCTCCAGGGGCAGTTTCGTTATTTTTCTCGTCGGTGTCGGAATTGGCTGAAATTTGACAGATTGCTCGGAAACAAAAATCGCGCCGGGTGCAATTTCGTCATTTTTCGCGACGGTGTCGGAATGGGCTAAAATTTGACAGGTTGATCGGAAACAAAAAACACGCTGGGGGAAATTTCGTCATTTTTCACGACGGTGTCGGAATGGGCTATGATTTGATAGGTTGATCGGAAACAAAAATCGCGTCAGGGGCAATTTCGTCATTTTTCGCGACAGTGTCGGAATGGGCTAAAATTTGGCAGGTTGATCGGAAACAAAAAACGTGCTGGGGGCAATTTTGTCATTTTTCGCGACGGTGTCGAAATGGGCTAAGATTTGACAGGTTGATCGGAAACAAAAATCGCGTCGGGGGCAACTTCGTCATTTTTCACGACGGGTCGGAATGTGCTAAAATTTGACAAATTGATCGGAAACAAAAATTGTGACAAGGGCAGTTTCGTTATTTTTCGCGACGGTGTCGGAATTCGCTAAAATTTGACAGATTGATCGGAAACAAAAATCGTGTCGGGGGCAATTTCGTCATTTTTCGCGACGGTGTCGGAATGTGCCAAAATTTGACAGATTGATCGGAAACAAAAATCGCGCCGGGGGCAGTTTCGTCATTTTTCGCGACGGTGTCGGAATGGGCTAAGATTTTACAGGTTGATCGGAAACAAAAATCGCGCCGGGGGCAGTTTCGTCATTTTTCGCGACGGTGTCGGAATGGGCTAAGATTTTACAGGTTGATCGGAAACAAAAATCGCGCAGGGGGCAATTATGTCATTTTTTACGATGGGGTCGGAATGGGCTAAAATTTGACAGAATGATCGGAAATGAAATCAAGCCAGGGGCAGTTTCGTTATTTTTCGTGACGGCGTCGGAATTGGCAAAAATTTGACAGATTGCTCGGAAACAAAAATCGCGTCGAGGGCAATTTCGTCATTTTTCGTAAAGGTGTCAGAATGGGCTAAAATTTGACATGTTGATCGGAAACAAAAACCACGCCCGGGGCAATTTCGTCATTTTTCGCGACGGTGTCGAAATGGGCTAAGATTTGTCAGGTTGATCGGAAACAAAAATCGCGCTGGGGGCACTTTCTTCATTTTTCGCGACGGGGTCGAAATGGGCTAAATTTGACAGAATGATCGAAAACAAAAATCGCGCCAGGGGCAGTTTCGTTATTTTTCGCGACGGTGTCGGAATTGGCTAAAATTTGATAGATTGCTCGGAAACAAAACTCGCGCCGAGGGCAATTTCGTCATTTTTCGCGAGGTGTCGGAATGGGCTAAAATTTGACAGGTTGATCGGAAACAAAAAACCCGCTGGGGGCAATTTCGTCATTTTTCGCGACGGTGTCGGAATGGGCTAAGATTTGACAGGTTGATCGGAAACAAAAATCGCGCCGGGGGCAATTTCGTCATTTTTCGCGACGGTGTCGGAATGGGCTAAAATTTGACAGGTTGATCGGAAACAAAAATCGCGCCGGGGGCAATTTCGTCATTTTTCGCGACGGTGTCGGAATGGGCTAAAATTTGACAGGTTGATCGGAACCAAAAAACGCGCTGGGGGCAATTTCGTCATTTTTCGGGACGGTGTTGGAATGGGCTAAGATTTGACAGATTGATCAGAAACAAAAATTGCGGCAGGGGCAGTTTCTTCATTTGTCGCGACGGTGTCGAAATTGGCTAAAATTTGACAGATTGATCGAAAACAAAAATCGCGCCAGGGGCAGTTTCGTTATTTTTCGCGACGGCGTCGGAATTGGTTAAAATCTGACAGATTACTCGGAAACAAAAATCGCGCCGGGGCAATTTAGTCATTTTTCGCGACGGGTCGGAATGTGCTAAAATTTGATAGATTGATCAGAAACAAAAATTGCGCCAGGTGTAGTTTCGTTATTTTTCAAGACGGTGTCGGAATTGGCTAAAATTTGACAGATTGATCGGAAACAAAAATCGCGTCGGGTTCAATTTCGTCATTTTTCGCGACGGTGTCGGAATGGGCTAAAATTTGACAGAATGATCGGAAACAAAAATCGCGCCTGGGGCAGTTTCGTTATTTTTCGCGACAGTGTCGGAATTGGCAAAAATTTGGCAGATTGCTCAGAAACAAAAATCGCGTCGGGGGCAATTTCGTTATTTTTCGCGACGGTGTCAGAATTGGCTGAAATTTGACAGATTGCTCGGAAACAAAAATCGCGCCGGGCGCAATTTCGTCATTTTTCGCGACGGTGTCGGAATGGGCTAAAATTTGACAGATGGATTGGAAACAAAAATCGCGCCTGGGGCAATTTCGTCATTTTTCGCGACGGTGTCGGAATGGACAGAAATTTGACAGATCGATCGGAAACAAAAATCGCGCCGGGGGCAATTTCGTCATTTTTCGCGACGGTGTCGGAATGGGCTAAGATTTTACAGGTTGATCGGAAACAAAAATCGCGCCGGGGGCAATTTGGTCATTTTTTGCGATGGGGTCCGAATGGACTAAAATTTTACAGAATGATCGAAACAAAAATCGCGCCAGGGGCAGTTTCGTTATTTTTCGCGACGGTGTCGGAATTGGCTAAAATTTGACGGATTGCTCGGAAACAAAAATCGCGTCGGGGGCAATTTCGTCATTTTTCGCGACGTAGTCGGAATGGACTAAAATTTGACAGATTGATCGGAAACAAAAATCGCGCCGGGGACGATTTCGTCATTTTTCGCAAAGGTGTCGGAATTGGCAAAAATTTGACATGTTGATCGGAAACAAAAACCACGCCCGGGGCAATTTCGTCATTTTTCGCGACGGTGTCGGAATGGCTAAGATTTGACAGGTTGATCGGAAACAAAAATCGAGCCGGGGACAATTTCGTCGTTTTTCGCGACGGGGTCGGAATGGGCTAAAATTTGACAGAATGATCAAAAACAAAAATCGCGCCAGGGGCAGTTTCGTTATTTTTCAAGACGGTGTCGGAATTGGCTGAAATTTGACAGATTGCTCGGAAACAAAAATCACGCCGGGTGCAATTTCGTCATTTTTCGCGACGGTGTCAGAATGGGCTAAAATTTGACAGGTTGATCGGAAACAAAAAATGCGCTGGGGGCAATTTCGTCATTTTTCACGACGGTGTCGGAATGGGCTAAGATTTGATAGGTTGATCGGAAACAAAAATCGCGTCGGGGGCAATTTCGTCATTTTTCGCGACGGGGTCGGAATGGGTTAAAATTTAACAGATTGATCGGAAACAAAAATCGCGCCGGGGGCAATTTCCTCATTTTTCGCGACGGTGTCGAAACGGGCTAAAATTTGAAAGGTTGATCGGAAACAAAAATCGCGCCGAGGGCAATTTCGTCATTTTTCGCGACGGTGTCGGAACGGGCTAAAATTTGACAGATTGATTGGAAACAAAAATCGCGGCTGGGACAATTTCGTCATTTTTCGCGACGGTGTCGGAAAGGGCTAAAATTTGGCAAGTTGATCGGAAACAAAAAACGCGCTGGGGGCAATTTCGTCATTTTTCGCGACGGTGTCGAAATGGGCTAAGATTTGACAGGTTGATCGGAAACAAAAATCGCGTCGGGGGCAACTTCGTCATTTTTCGCGACGGGTCGGAATGTGCTAAAATTTGACAGATTGATCGGAAAGAAAAATTGCGCCAAGGGCAGTTTCGTTATTTTTCGCGACGGTTTCGAAATTCGCTAAAATTTGACAGATTGATCGGAAACAAAAATCGTGTCGGGGGCAATTTCGTCATTTTTCGCTATGGTGTCGGAATGTGCCAAAATTTGACAGATTGATTGGAAACAAAAATCGCGCCGGGGGCAATTTTGTCATTTTTTGCGACGGTGTCGGAATGGGCTAAGATTTTACAGGTTGATCGGAAACAAAAACCGCGCAGGGGGCAATTATGTCATTTTTTGCGGTGGGGTCGGAATGGGCTAAAATTTGACAGAATGATCGGAAACGAAAATCGAGCCAGTGGCAGTTTCGTTATTTTTCGTGACGGCGTCGGAATTGGCTAAAATTTGACAGATTGCTCGAAAACAAAAATCGCGTCGGGGGCAATTTCGTCATTTTTCGCGACGGAGTCGGAATGGACTAAAATTCGACAGATTGATCGGAAACAAAAATCGCGTCGGGGGCAATTTCGTCATTTTTCGCGATGGTGTCGGAATGTGCCAAAATTTGACAGATTGATTGGAAACAAAAATCGGGCCGGGGGCAATTTTGTCATTTTTTGCGACGGTGTCGGAATGGGCTAAGATTTTACAGGTTGATCGGAAACAAAAATCGCCCAGGGGGCAATTACGTCATTTTTTGCGATGGGGTCGGAATGGGCTAAAATTTGACAGAATGATCGGAAACGAAAATCGAGCCAGGGGCAGTTTCGTTATTTTTCGTGACGGCGTCGGAATTGGCTAAAATTTGACAGATTGCTCGAAAACAAAAATCGCGTCGGGGACAATTTCGACATTTTTCGCGACGGAGTCGGAATGGACTAAAATTTGACAGATTGATCGGAAACAAAAATCGTGCCGGGGCGATTTCGTCATTTTTCGCAAAGGTGTCGGAATGGGCTAAAATTTGACATGTTTATCGGAAACAAAAACCACGCCCGGGGCAATTTCGTCATTTTTCGCGACGGTGTCGGAATGGGCTAAGATTTGTCAGGTTGATCGGAAACAAAAATCGCGTTGTGGGCAATTTCGTCATTTTTCGCGACGGGGTCGGAATGGGCTAAATTTGACAGAATGATCGAAAACAAAAATCATGCCAGGGGCAGTTTCGTTATTTTTCGCGACGGTGTCGGAATTGGCTAAAATTTGATAGATTGCTCGGAAACAAAAATCGCGCCGCGGGCAATTTCGTCATTTTTCGCGACGGTGTCGGAATGGGCTAAAATTTGACAGGTTGATAGGAAACAAAAAACGCGCTGGGGGCAATTTCGTCTTTTTTCGCGATGGTGTCGGAATGGGCTAAGATTTGACAGGTTGATCGGAAACAAAAATCGCGCCAGGGGCAATTTCGTCATTTTTCGCGACGGTGTCGGAATGGGCTAAAATTTGACAGGTTGATCGGAACCAAAAAACGCGCTGGGGGCAATTTCGTCATTTTTCGCGACGGTGTCGGAATGGGCTAAGATTTGACAGATTGATCAGAAACAAAAATTGCGGCAGGGGCAGTTTCTTTATTTGTCGCGACGGTGTCGGAATTGGCTAAAATTTGACAGATTGATCGAAAACAAAAATCGCGCCAGAGGCAGTTTCGTTATTTTTCGCGACGGCGTCGGAATTGGTTAAAATTTGACAGATTGCTCGGAAACAAAAATCGCGCCGGGGCAATTTAGTCATTTTTCGCGACGGGTCGGAATGTGCTAAAATTTGACAGATTGATCAGAAACAAAAATTGCGCCAGGTGTAGTTTCGTTATTTTTCAAGACGGTGTCGGAATTGGCTAAAATTTGACAGATTGATCGGAAACAAAAATCGCGCCGGGGGCAATTTCGTCATTTTTCGTGACGGTGTCGGAATCGGCTAAAATTTGACAGATTGATCGGAAACAAAAATCGCGTCGGGTTCAATTTCGTCATTTTTCGCGACGGTGTTGGAATGGGCTAAAATTTGACAGAATGATCGGAAACAAAAATCGCTCCTGGGGCAGTTTCGTTATTTTTCGTTACAGTGTCGGAATTGGCTAAAATTTGGCAGATTGCTCGGAAACAAAAATCGCGTCAGGGGCAATTTCGTTATTTTTCGCGACGGTGTCGGAATTGGCTAAAATTTGACAGATTGATCGGAAACAAAAATCGCGCCGCGTGCAATTTCGTCATTTTTCGCGACGGTGTCGGAATGGGCTAAAATTTGACAGGTTGATCGGAAACAAAAAACGCGCTGGGGCAATTTCGTCTTTTTTCGCGACGGTGTCGGAATGGGCTAAGATTTGACAGGTTGATCGGAAACAAAAATCGCGCCAGGGGAAGTTTCGTTATTTTTCGCGACGGCGTCGGAATTGGTTAAAATTTGACAAATTGCTCGGAAACAAAAATCGCGCCGGGGCAATTTAGTCATTTTTCGCGACGGGTCGGAATGTGCTAAAATTTGACAGATTGATCAGAAACAAAAATTGCGCCAGGTGTAGTTTCGTTATTTTTCAAGACGGTGTCGGAATTGGCTAAAATTTGACAGATTGATCGGAAACAAAAATCGCGTCGGGTTAGTTTCGTTATTTTTCGTTACAGTGTCGGAATTGGCTAAAATTTGGCAGATTGCTCGGAAACAAAAATCGCGCCGGGGGCTAATTCGTCATTTTTCGCGACGGTGTCGAAACGGGCTAAAATTTGAAATGTTGATCGGAAACAAAAATCGAGCCGAGTGCAATTTTGTCATTTTTCGTGATAGTGTCGAATGGGCTAAAATTTGACAGGTTGATCGGAAACAAAAATCGCGTCGGGGGCAATTTCGTCATTTTTCGCGACGGTGTCGGAATGGGCTCAAATTTGACAGATTGATTGGAAACAAAAATCGCGCCGGGGGCAATTTGGTCGTTTTTCGCGAAGGTGTCGGAAAGGGCTAAAACTGGACTGGTTGATCGAAAACAAAAAATGCGCTGGGGGCAATTTCGTCATTTTTCGCGACGGTGTCGGAATGGGCTAAGATTTGACAGGTTGATCGGAAACAAAAATCGCGTTGGGGGCAATTTCGTCATTTTTCGCGACGGGTCGGAATGTGCTAAAATTTGACAGATTGATCAGAAACAAAAATTTCACCGGGGGCATTTTCGTTATTTTTCGCGACGGTGTCGGAATTGGCTAAAATTTGACAGATTGATCGGAAACAAAAATCGCACCGGGAGCGATTTCGTCATTTTTCGCAAAGGTATCGTAATGGGCTAAAATTTGACATGTTGATCGGAAACAAAAACCACGCCCGGGGCAATTTTGTCATTTTTCGCAACGGTGTCGGAATGGGCTAAGATTTGTCAGGTTGATCGGAAACAAAAATCGCGTTGTGGGCAATTTCGTCATTTTTCGCGACGGGGTCGGAATGGGCTAAATTTGACAGAATGATCGAAAACAAAAATCGCGCCAGGGGCAGTTTTGTTATTTTTCGCGACGGTGTCGGAATTGGCTAAAATTTGATAGATTGCTCGGAAACAAAAATCGCGCCGCGGGCAATTTCGTCATTTTTCGCGACGGTGTCGGAATGGGCTAAAATTTGACAGGTTGATAGGAAACAAAAAACGCGCTGGGGGCAATTTCGTCTTTTTTCGCGATGGTGTCGGAATGGGCTAAGATTTGACAGGTTGATCGGAAACAAAAATCGCGCCAGGGGCAATTTCGTCATTTTTCGCGACGGTGTGGGAATGGGCTAAAATTTGACAGGTTGATCGGAACCAAAAAACGCGCTGGGGGCAATTTCGTCATTTTTCGCGACGGTGTCGGAATGGGCTAAGATTTGACTGATTGATCAGAAACAAAAATTGCGGCAGGGGCAGTTTCTTTATTTGTCGCGACGGTGTCGGAATTGGCTAAAATTTAACAGATTGATCGAAAACAAAAATCGCGCCAGGGGCAGTTTCGTTATTTTTCGCGACGGCGTCGGAATTGGTTAAAATTTGACAGATTGCTCGAAAACAAAAATCGCGCCGGGGCAATTTAGTCATTTTTCGCGACGGGTCGGATTGTGCTAAAATTTGACAGATTGATCAGAAACAAAAGTTGCGCCAGGTGTAGTTTCGTTATTTTTCAAGACGGTGTCGAAATTGGCTAAAATTTGACAGATTGATCGGAAACAAAAATCGCGTCGGGTTCAATTTCGTCATTTTTCGCGACGGTGTTGGAATGGGCTAAAATTTGACAGAATGATCGGAAACAAAAATCGCGCCTGGGGCAGTTTCGTTATTTTTCGTTACAGTGTCGGAATTGGCTAAAATTTGGCAGATTGCTCGGAAACAAAAATCGCGTCGGGGGCAATTTCGTTATTTTTCGCGACGGTGTCGGAATTGGCTAAAATTTGATAGATTGATCGGAAACAAAAATCGCGCCGGGGGCTAATTCGTCATTTTTCGCGACGGTGTCGAAACGGGGTAAAATTTGAAATGTTGATCGGAAACAAAAATCGAGCCGAGTGCAATTTTGTCATTTTTCGGACAGTGTCGAATGGGCTAAAATTTGACAGGTTGATCGGAAACAAAAATCGCGTCGGGGGCAATTTCGTCATTTTTCGCGACGGTGTCGGAATGGGCTCAAATTTGACAGATTGATTGGAAACAAAAATCGCGCCGGGGGCAATTTGGTCGTTTTTCGCGAAGGTGTCGGAAAGTGCTAAAACTTGACTGGTTGACCGGAAACAAAAAATGCGCTGGGGGCAATTTCGTCATTTTTCGCGACGGTGTCGGAATGGGCTAAGATTTGACAGGTTGATCGGAAACAAAAATCGCGTCGGGGGCAATTTCGTCATTTTTCGCGACGAGTCGGAATGTGCTAAAATTTGACAGATTGATCAGAAACAAAAATTGCACCGGGGGCATTTTCGTTATTTTTCGCGACGGTGTCGGAATTTGCTAAAATTTGACAGATTGATCGGAAACAAAAATCGCGCCGGGATCGATTTCGTCATTTTTCGCAAAGGTATCGTAATGGGCTAAAATTTGACATGTTGATCGGAAACAAAAACCACGCCCGGGTCAATTTTGTCATTTTTCGCGACGGTGTCGGAATGAGCTAAGATTTAACAAGTTGATCGGAAACAAAAATCGCGTCGGGGACAATTTCGTCATTTTTTGCGACGGGGTCGGAATGGGCTAAAATTTGACAGATTAATCGGAAACAAAAATCGCGCCGGGGGCAGTTTTGTTATTTTTCCCGACGGTGTCGGAATTGGCCAAAATTTGAGAGATTGATCGGAAACAAAAATCACGCCGGGGGTAATTTCGTCATTTTCCGCGACTGTGTCGAAACGGGCTAAAATTTGAAAGGTTGATCAGAAACAAAAATCGCGCAGGGGGTAATTTCGTCATTTTTCGTGACGGTGTCGAAATGGGCTAAAATTTGACAGGTTGATCGGAAAAAAAATCGCGTCGGGGGCAATTTCGTCATTTTTCGCGACGGTGTCGGAATGGGCTAAAATTAGACAGATTGATTGGAGACAAAAATCGCGACTGGGGCAATTTCGTCATTTTTCGCGACGGTGTCGGAATGGTCTAAAATTTGACAGGTTGATCGGAAACAAAAATCGCGCTGGGGTCAATTTCGTCATTTTTCGCGACGGTGTCAGAATGGGCTAAGATTTGATAGGTTGATCGGAAACTAAAATCGCCCTAGGGGCAGCTCTGTCATTTTTCGCGACGGTGTCGGAATGGGCTAAAATTTGGTAGGTTGATAGGAAACAAAAATTGCGCCGAGGGCAATTTCGTAATTTTTCGCGACTGTGTCGGAATTAGCTAAAATTTGACAGGTTGATCGGAAACAAAAATCGCGCCGAGGTCAATTTCGTCATTTTTCGCGACTGTGTCGGAATGGGCTAAAATTTGACAGGTTGATCGGAAACAAAAATCGCGCCGAGGTCAATTTCGTCATTTTTCGCGACTGTGTCGGAATGGGCTAAAATTTGACAGGTTGATCGGAAACAAAAATCGCCCCAGGGGCAGCTTCGTCATTTTTTGCGACGGTTTCGGAATGGCCTCAAATTTGACAGGTTGATTGGGAACACAAACCGCGCCGGGGGCAATTTTGTCATTTTTCGCTACGGTGTCGGAACGGGCTAAAATTTGACGGGTTGATCGGAAACACAAACCGCACCGGGGGCGATTTCGTCATTTTTCGCGGCGGTGTCTGAATGGGCTAAATTTGGACAGGTAGTTCGGATACAAAAAACGCACCGGGGGTAATTTCGTCATTTTTCACGACGGTGTCGGAATGGGCTCAAATTTGATAGGTTGATTGGAAACAAAAACCGTGCCGGGGGGCAATTTCTTCATTTTTCGCGATGATGTCGGAATGGGCTCAAATTTGACAGATTGATCGGAAACAAAAATCGTGTCGGGGGCAGTTTCGTCATTTTTTGCGACGGTGTCGGAATGGGCTCAAATTTGACCGGTTGATCAGAAACAAAAATCGCGCCGGGGGCAATTTGGTAATTTTTCGCGACGATGTCGGAATGGGCCAAAAACTGACAGGTTGATCGGAAACAAGAATCGCGCCTAGGGCAATTTCGTCATTATTCGCGACTTTGTCGAAATGGGCAAAATTTTGACAGGTTGATCGGAAACAAAAATCGCGCCGGGGGCAATTTCATCATTTTTCGCAACGGTGTCGGAATGGGCTAAAATTTGACAGGTTGATAGGAAACAAAAATCGCACCCGGGGCTATTTCGTCATTTTTCGCGACAGTGTCGAAATGTGCTAAAATTTGACAGGTTGATCGGAAACAAAAATCGCGCCAGGGGCAATTTGTCATTTTTCGCGAATGTGTCGAAATGTGCTAAAATTTGACAGGTTGATCGGAAACAAAAATCGCACCAGGTGCAATTTCGATATTTTTCGCGGCGTTGTCGGAATCGGCTA
This sequence comes from Olea europaea var. sylvestris, assembly GCF_002742605.1. Classification (NCBI taxonomy): domain Eukaryota; kingdom Viridiplantae; phylum Streptophyta; class Magnoliopsida; order Lamiales; family Oleaceae; genus Olea; species Olea europaea. Next base: position 221,560 of record NW_019228702.1, read on the forward strand.
AAATTTGACCGGTTGATCAGAAACAAAAATCGCGCCGGGGGCAATTTCGTCATTTTTCGCGGCGGTGTCGGAATGGGCTAAAATTTGACTGGTTGATCGGAAACAAGAATCGCGCTTGGGGCAATTTCGTCATTTTTCGCGACTGTGCCGAAATGGACAAAAATTTAACAAGTTGATCGGAAACAAAAATCGCGCCGAGGGTAATTTCGTCATTTTTCGCGACGGTAACGGAATGGGCTAAAATTTGATAGCTTGATAGGGAACTAAAGCGCTCCAGGGACAATTTCAACATTTTTCGCGACGGTGTCGGAACGGGCTAAAATTTGGCTGGTTGATGGGAAACAAAAATTGCGATGGGGGCAATTTCATCATTTTTCGCGATGGTGTTGAAATCGGCTAAAATTTGACAGGTTGATCGGAAAAAAATCGTTCCAGGTGCAATTTCTTCATTTTTCGGGATTGTTTCGAAATGGGTTAAAATTTGACAGGTTGATTCGAAACAAAAATTGCGCCGGGGGCATTTTCGTCATTTTTAGCGGCGGTGTTGGAATGACCAAAATTTTGACAGGTTGATCGGAAACAAAAATTGCGCCGGGGGCAATTTCGTAATTTTTCGCGACGGTGTCACAATGGACTAAAATTTGGCAGGCCGATGGAAAACAAAAATTGTGCCGGGGGTAATTTCGTCATTTTTCGCAGTTGTGTCGGAATGGGCTAAAATTTGACTGGTTGATCGGAAACAAAAATCGCGCCGGGGGCAATTTCATCATTTTTCGCAATGGTGTCAGAATGGGCTAAAATTTGACAGGTTGATGGGAAACAGAAATTGCGCCGGGGGCAATTTCGTAATTTTTCGCGACGTTGTCGGAATGGGCTAAAATTTGACGGGTTGATCGGAAACAAAAATCGCACCAGGGGCAATTTCTGCATTTTTCGTGACGGTGTCGGAATCGGCTAAAATTTGACAGGTTGATCGGAAACAAAAATCGCGCCGGGGGCATTTTCGTCATTTTTCGCGACGGTGTCAGAATGGGCTAAAATTTGGCAGGTTGATGGGAAACAAAAATTGTGCCGGGGGCAATTTTGTAATTTTTCGCGACTGTTTCAGAATGGGCTAAAATTTGACTGGTTGATCGGAAACAAAAATCGCACCAGGGGCAATTTCGTCATTTTTCGCGACTGTTTCAAAATGGGCTAAAATTTGACAGGTTGATAGGAAACAAAAATCGCGACAGGGGCAATTTCGACATTTTTCGCGACGGTGTCGGAATCGCCTAAATGTGACAGGTTGATCGGAAACAAAAATCGCGACGGGGGCAATTTCGTCATTTTTCGCGACGGTGTCGAAATGGGCTAAAATTTGGCAGGTTGATGGGAATCAAAAATCGCGCTGGGGACAATTTCGTAATTTTTCGCGACTGTGTCGGAATCGGCTAAAATTTGACTGGTTGACCAGAAATAAAAATTGCGCCGGGGGCAAGTTCGTCATTTTTCGCGACTTTGTCGAAATGGACCAAAATTTGACAGGTTGGTCGGAAACAAAAACCGCGCCGAGGGCAATTTCATCATTTTTCACGACGGTGTCGAAACGGGCTCAAATTTGACTGATTGATCGAAAAACGAAATCGCGTCGGGGTAATTTCGTTATTTTCGCGACGGTGTCAGAATGGGCTAAAATTTGACGGGTTGATCGGAAACAAAAATCGTACTCGGGGCAATTTCGACATTGTTCGTGATGGTGTCGGAACCGGCTAAAATTTGACAGGTTGATCGGAAACGAAAATCGCGCCGGGGGCATTTTCGTCATTTTTCGCGACGGTGTCAGAATGGGCTAAAATTTGGCAGGTTGATGGGAAACAAAAATTGCGCCGGGGGCAGTTTCGTAATTTTTCGCGACTGTTTCAGAATGGGTTTAAATTTGACAGGTTGATTGGAAACAAAAATCGCGCCGGGGGCAATTTTGTCAATTTTCACGGCTGTGTCGAAATGGGCTAAAATTTGACAGGTCGTTCGGAAACCAAAACCGCGCTGGGGCAATTTCGTCATTTTTCGTGACGGTGTCGGAATGGGCTCAAATTTGACAAGTTGATCGGAAACAGAAACTGCGTCGGGGGCAATTTCGTTATTTTCGCGACGGTGTCGGAATCTGCTAAAATTTAACAGGTTGATTGGAAACAAAAATCGCACCAGGGGCAATTTCGACATTTTTCGCGACGGTGTCGGAATCGACTAAAATTTGACAAGTTGATTTGAAACAAAAATCACGCCGGGGACAAGTTCGTTATTTTTCGCGATGTTGTCGGAATGGGCTAAAAATTGACAGGTTGATCGGAAACAAAAATCGCGCCAGGGGTAATTTCGACATTTTTCGCGACGGTGTCGGAATCGGCTAAAATTTGACTGGTTGATCGGAAACAAAAATCGCGCCAGGGGCAGTTTCATAATTTTTCGCGACGGTGTCGGAATGGGCTAAAATTTGACAGGTTGTTCGGAAACCGGAATCGCGCTTGGGGCAATTTCGTCAATTTTCGCGACAGTGCCGAAATGGGCTAAAATTTGACAGGTTGATCGGAAACAAAAATCGCGCCGAGGGCAATTTCTTCATTTTTTGCGACTGTGTCAAAATGGGCTAAAATTTGACAGGTTGATCTGAAACAAAAACCGTGCAGGGGGCATTGTCGTCATTTTTCGCGACGATGTCGGAATGGCCTAAATTTTGACAGGTTGATCGGAAACAAAAATCGCGCCGGGGGCAATTTCGTCATTTTCGCTACGGTGTCGGAATGGGCTAAAATTTGACAGGTTGATCGGAAACAAGAATCGCGCCTGGGGCAATTTCTTCATTTTTCGCGATTGTGCCGAAATGGGCTAAAATTTTATAGGTTGATCGGAAACAAAAACCGCGCCGGGGGCAATTTCGTCATTTTTCGCGACGGTGTCGGAATGGGCTAAAATTTGACAGGTTGAACATAAACAAATACCCACCAGGGGCAATTTCGACATTTTTCGCGACGGTGTTGAAATGGGCTAAAATTTCGCAGGTTGATGGGAAACTAAATTACGCTAGGTGCAATTTCGTTATTTTTCGCGACGGTGTTGGAATCGGCTAAAATTTGACAGGGTGATCGAAAAAAAATAGCGCCAGGGGCAATTTCTTAATTTTTTGCGACAGTGTCGAAATGGGCTAAAATTTAACAGGTTGATCCGAAACAAAAACCGCGCCGTGGGCATTTTCTTAATTTTTAGCGACGGTGTCGGAAGGGCCAAAATTTGACAGATTGGTCGGAAACAAGAATCGCGCCTGGGGCAATTTCGTCATTATTCACGACTTTGCCGAAACGGGCAAAAATTTGACAGGTTGATCGAAAACAAAAATCGCGCCGGGGGCAATTTCGTCATTTTTCGCGACGGTGTCAGAATGGGCTAAAATTTGGCAGGTTGATGGGAAACAAAAATTGCGCCGGGGGCAATTTCGTCATTTTTCGCGACGGTGTCAGAATGGGCTAAAATTTGGCAGGTTGATGGGAAACAAAAATTGCGCCGGGGGCAATTTCGTAATTTTTCGCTACTGTGTCGAAATGGGTTAAAATTTGACAGGTTGGTCGGAAACAAAAACTGCGCCAGGGGTAATTTCGTCATTTTTCGCGACGGTGTCGGAATGGGCTCAAATTTGACAGGTTGATCTGAAACAGAAACCGCGTCGGGGGCAATTACGTCATTTTTCGCGACGGGGTCGGAATGGGGTAAAATTTGACAGAATGATCGGAAACAAAAATTGCGCCAGGGATAGTTTCGTTATTTTTCGCGATGGTGTCGGAATTGGCTGAAATTTGACAGATTGCTCGGAAACAAAAATTGCGTCGGGGGCAATTTCGTCATTTTTCGCGACGGTGTCGAAATTGGCTAAAATTTTTCGATTTTCGCGACGGTGTCCGAATGGGCTACAATTTGCCAGGTTGATCGGAAACAAAAATTGCGTCGTGGCATTTCGTCATTTTTCGCGACGGTGTCGGAATGGGCTGAAATCTAGCAGGTTGATCGGTTACAAAAATCGCGCCCGGGGCAATTTCATCATTTTTCACGACGGGGTCGAAAAATTTTGAAATTTGGCAGGTTGATCGGAAACAAAAATCGCTCCGGGGGCAATTTCGTCATTTTTGGCGACAGTGTCGGAAGGGGTTGAAATCTGGCAGGTCGATCGGAGACAAAAATAACGTCGGGGGCAATTTCGTCATTTTTCGCGACGGTGTCGGAATGGGCTTAAATTTGGCAGGTTGATCGGAAACAAAAAATCGCGCCATGGGCAATTTCGTCATTTTTCGCGACGGTGTCGAAAAGGGCTAAAATTTGGCGGGCTGATCGGAAACAAAAATCGCTCCGGGGGCAATTTCGTCATTTTTCACGTTGGTGTCCGAATGGGCTAAAATTTGGAAGGTTGATCGGAAACAAAAATCGCGCCGGGGGCAATTTCGTCATTTTTCGCGACAGTGTCGAAATGGGTTGTAATTTGGTAGGTTGATCGGAAACAAAAATAGCACCGGGGGCAATTTCGTCATTTTTCGTGACGGTGTCCGAATGGGCTGAAATTTGGTAGGTTCACTGGAATCGAAAATCGCGCTACGGGCAATTTTGTAATTTTTCGCGATGGTGTCCGAATGGGCTAAAATTTGGCAGGTTGACTGGAATCAAAAATCGCGCCGGGGGCAATTTCGTCATTTTTCGCGACGGTGTCCGAATGGGCTGAAATTTGGCAGCTTGACTGGAATCAAAAATCATGGCAGGGGCAATTTCGTCAATTTTCGCGACGGTGTTCGAATGGGCTACAATTTGGTAGGTTGATCGGAAACAAAAATCGCGTCGGGGCATTTCGTCATTTTTCGCGACGGTGTCGGAATGGGCTGAAATCTGGCAAGTTGATCGGATACAAAAATCGCACCCAGGGCAATTTCGTCATTTTTCGCGACGGTGTCCGAATGGGCTAAAATTTGGCAGGTTCATCGAAAACAAGAATCGCGCCGGGGGCAATTTCGTCATTTTTCGCGACGGTGTCGGAATGGACTGAAATTTGGCAGGTTGACTGGAAACAAAAGTCGCGTCGGGGCCAATTTCGTCATTTTTTGTGACGGTGTCCGAATGGGCTGAAATTTGGCAGGTTCACTGGAATCAAAAATCGCGCTAGGGGCAATTTCGTAATTTATCGCGACGGTGTTCGGATGGGCTAAAATCTGGCAGGTTGACTGGAAACAAAAATCGCGCCGGGGGTAATTTCGTCATTTTTCGCGACGGTGTCCGATTGGGCTGAAATTTGGCAAGTTGACTGGAATCAAAAATCACGCAAGGGGCAATTTCGTCAATTTTCGCGACGGTGTCCGAATGGGCTACAATTTGGCAGGTTGATCGGAAACAAAAATCGCGTCGGGGCATTTCGTCATTTTTCGCGACGCTGTCGGAATGGGCTGAAATCTGGCAGGTTGATCGAATACAAAAATCGCGCCGGGGGCAATTTCGTCATTTTTCGCGACGGTGTCCGATTGGGCTGAAATTTGGCAGGTTGACTGGAATCAAAAATCGCGCCAGGGGCTATTTCGTCAATTTTCGCGACGGTGTCCGAATGTGCTACAATTTGGCAGGTTGATCAGAAACAAAAATCGCGTCGGGGCATTCCGTCATTTTTCGCGACGGTGTCGAAATGGGCTAAAATCTAGCAGGTTGATCGGATACAAAAATCGTGCCCGGGGCAATTTCGTCATTTTTCGAGACGGTGTCGGAAAAAGCTGAAATTTGGCAGGTTGATCGGAAATAAAAATCGCGCCGGGGGCAATTTCGTCATTTTTGGCGACGGTGTCGGAAAGGGCTGAAATCTGGCAGGTCAATCGGAGAGAAAAATAGCGCCGGGGGCAATTTCGTCATTTTTCGAGACGGTGTCGGAATGGGCTTAAATTTGGCAGGTTGATCCGAAACAAAAAATCGCGCCAGGGGCAATTTCGTCTTTTTTTGCGACGGTGTCGGAAAGGGCTAAAATTTGGCAGGTTGATCGGAAAAAAAATCGCGCCGGGGGCAATTTCGTCATTTCTCGCGACGGTGTCGGGATGGACTGAAATTTGGCTGGTTGACTGGAATCAAAAATCATGCCAGGGGCAATTTCGTCATTTTTCGCGACGGTGTCGGAATGGGCTAAAATTTTGCGGGCTGATCGGAAACAAAAATCGCTCCGGGGGCAATTTCGTCATTTTTCGCGACGGCGTCGGAATGTGCTGAAATGTGGCGGGTTGACTGGAATCAAAAATCGCTCTAGGGGCAATTTCGACATTTTTTGCGACGGTGTCGAAATGGGCTAAAATTTGGCAGGTTGACTTGAATCAAAAATTGCGCCGGGGCAATTTCGACATTTTTCGCGACGGTGTCGAAATGGTCTAAAATTTGCCAGATTGATCGGAAGCAAAAATCACGCCGAGGGCAATTTCCCCATTTTTCGCTACGGTGTCGGAATGAGCTGAAATTTGGCAGGGTGATCCGAAGCAAAAATCGCGCCGAGCGCAATTTCATCATTTTTCGCGATGGTGTCCGAATGGGCTAAAATTTGGAAGGTTGATCGGAACCAAAAATTGCGCCGGGGGCAATTTCGTCATTTTTCGCGACGGTGTCGGAATGGGTTGTAATTTGGCAGGTTGATCGGAAAAAAAAATAGCGTCGGGGCCAATTTCGTCATTTTTCGTGACGGTGTCCGAATGGGATGAAATTTGGCAGGTTCACTGGAATCAAAAATCATGCTAGGGGCAATTTCGTAATTTTTCGCGACGGTGTCCGAATGGGCTGAAATTTGGCAGGCGGATCGGAAACAAAAATCGCTCCGGGGGTCTATTTCATCATTTTTTGCGACGGTGTCGGAAGGGGCTGAAATTTGGCAGGTCGATTGGAAAAAAGAAATCACACCGGGGGGCAATTTCTTCATTTTTCGCGACGGTGTCGGAATGGACTGAAATTTGGCAGGTCGATCGGAAACAAAAATCGCGCCGGCGGCAATTTCGTCATTTTTCGCGATGGTGTCGGAATCGGCTGTAATTTTGCAGGTTGATCGGAAACAAAAATAGTGCCGGGGGCAATTTCGTCATTTTTCGCGACGGTGTCGTAATGGGCTGAAATGTCGCAGGTTGATCGGAACCAAAAATCGCGCCACGGGCAATTTCGTCATTTTTCGCTACGGTGTCTGAATGGGCTGAAATTTGGCAGGTTGACTGGAATCAAAAATCGCGCCAGGGCAATTTCGACATTTTTCGGGACGGTGTCGAAATTGTCTAAAATTTGACAAATTGATCGGAAGGAAAAATCTTGTCGGGGGCAATTTCGTCATTTTTCGCGACGGTGTCGGAATGGGCTGAAATCTGGCAGGGTGATCGGAAGCAAAAATCTCGCCTTGGGCAATTTCGTAATTTTTCGCGACGGTGTCGGAATAGGTTGAAATCTGGCAGGTTGATCGGATACAAAAAATCGCGCAAGGGGCGATTTCGTCATTTTTCGCGACGGTGTCGGAAAGGGCTGAAATTTGGTAGGTGGATCGGAAAAAAAATCTCACCGGGGGCAATTTCTCCATTTTTCGAGACGGTGTCGGAATGGGCTGAAATTTGGCAGGTCGATCGGAAACAAAAATCGCGCAGGGGGCAATTTCGTCATTTTTAGCGATAGTGTCGGAATGGGCTGAAATCTGGCAGGTGGATCGAAAGCAAAAATCGCGCCGGGGGCAATTTCGTAATTTTTCGCGACGGTGTCGGAAAGGGCTGAAATTTGGTAGGTGGATCGGAAAAAAAAATCTCACCGGGGGCAATTTCTTCATTTTTCGCGACAGTGTCGGAATGGGCTGAAATTTGGCAGGTCGATCGGAAACAAAAATTGCGCCGGGGGCAATTTCGTCATTTTTCGCGACGGTGTTTGAATGGGCTGAAAGTTGGTAGGTTGACTGGAAACAACAATCGCGTAGGGGGCAAATTCGTCATTTTTCACGACAGTGTCGGAATGGGCTGAAAGTTGGCAGGTTGATCGGAAACAAAAATCGCTCTGGGAGCAATTTCGTCATTTTTCGCGATGGTGTTGGAATGGGCTGAAATATGGCAGGTTGATCGGAAACAAAAATCGCTCCGGGAGCAATTTCGTAATTTTTCGCGACTGTGTCGGAGTGGGCTAAAATTTGGCAGGTTGATCGGAAACAAAAATCGCGCCGGGGGCAATTTCGTAGTTTTTCGCGACTGTGTCGGAGTGGGTTGAAATTTGGCAAGTTCACCGGAATCAAAAATCGCACTTGGGGCAATTTCGTAATTTTTCGCAACGGTGTCCGAATGGGTTGAAATTTGGCAGGTTGATCGGAAACAAAAATCGCGCCAAGGGCAATTTCGTCATTTTTCGTGAAGGTGTCGGAATGGGCCGAAATTTGGCAGGTTGACTGGTATCAAAAATCGCGCCAGGGGCAATTTCGCCATTTTTCGCGACGGTGTCGGAATGGGTTGAAATTTGGCAGGTTGATCGGAAACAAAAATCGCGCCGGGGGCAATTTCGTCATTTTTCGCGACGGTGTCAGAATGGGTTGAAATTTGGCAAGTTCACTGGAATAAAAAATCGCGCTAGGGGCAATTTCGTAATTTTTCGCGACGGTGTCCGAATGGGTTGAAATTTAACAGGTTGACTGGAATCAAAAATCGCGCCAGGGGCAATTTCGTCAATTTTCGCGAAGGTGTCCGAATGGGCTACAATATGGCAGGTTGATCGGAAACAAAAATCGCGTCGGGGCATTTCGTCATTTTTCGCGACGGTGTCGGAATTTGCTGAAATCTGGCAGGTTGATCGGATACAAAAATCGCGCCCGGGGCAATTTCGTCATTTTGCGTGACGGTGTCCGAATGGGCTAAAATTTGGCAGGTTCATCGGAAACAAAAATCGCGCCGGGGGAAATTTCGTCTTTTTTCGCGACGGTGTCGGAATGGGCTGAGGCAGGTTGACTGGAAACAAAAAAATCCCGTCGGGGCCAATTTCGTCATTTTTCGTGACGGTGTCCGAATAGGCTGAAATTTGGCAGGTTCACTGGAATCAAAAATCGCGCTAGGGGCAATTTCGTAATTTTTCGCGACGGTGTTCGAATGGGCTAAAATTTGGCAGGTTGACTAGAAACAAAAATCGCGCCGTGGGCAATTTAATCATTTTTCGTGACGGTGTCCGAATGGGCTACAATATGGCAGGTTGATCGGAAACAAAAATCGCGTCGGGGCATTTCGTCATTTTTCGCGACGGTGTCGGAATGGGCTACAATATGGCAGGTTGATCGGAAACAAAAATCGCGTCGGGGCATTTCGTCATTTTTCGCGACGGTGTCGGAATTTGCTGAAATCTGGCAGGTTGATCAGATACAAAAATCGCGCCCGGGGTTATTTCGTCATTTTTCGCGACGGTGTCCGAATGGGCTAAAATTTGGCAGGTTGATCGGAAACAAAAATCGCGCCGGGGGCAATTTCGTCTTTTTTCGCGACGGTGTCGGAATGGGCTGAAATTTGGCAGGTTGACTGGAAACAAAAGTCCCGTCGGGGCCAATTTCGTCATTTTTCGTGACGGTGTCCGAATGGGCTGAAATTTGGCAGGTTCACTGGAATCAAAAATCGCGCTAGGGGCAATTTCGTAATTTTTCGCGACGGTGTCCGAATGGGCTAAAATTTGGCAGGTTGACTAGAACAAAAATTGCGCCGTGGGCAATTTAATCATTTTTCGTGACGGTGTCCGAATGGACTGAAATTTGGCAGGTTCACTGGATTCAAAAATCGCGCTAGGGGCAATTTCCTAATTTTTCACGACGGTGTCCGAATGGGCTAAAATTTGGCAGGTTGACTAGAACAAAAATTGCGCCGTGGGCAATTTCGTCATTTTTCGCGACAGTGTCGGAATGGGCCAAAATTTGACAGCTTGATCGGAAACAAAAATCGCGCCGGGGGCAATTTCGTCATTTTTAGCGACGGTGTCGGAATGGGCTGAAACTTGGCGGGTTGACTGGAATCAAAAATCACGCCAGGGGCAATTTCGTCATTTTTCGCGACAGTGTCGGAATGGGCCAAAATTTGACAGCTTGATCGGAAACAAAAATCGCGCCGGGGGCAATTTCGTCATTTTTAGCGACGGTGTCGGAATGGGCTGAAACTTGGCGGGTTGACTGGAATCAAAAATCACGCCAGGGGCAATTTCGTCATTTTTCGCGATGGTGTCGGAAAGGGCTGAAATTTGGCAGGTTGATCGGAAACAAAAATTGCGCCGGGGGAAATTTCATCATTTTTCGCGACGTTGTCGGAATGGACTGAAATTTGGAAGGTTGACTGGAAACAAAAGTCACGCCCAGGCCAATTTCGTCATTTTTCTCGACGGTGTCGGAATGGGCTGAAACTTGGCGGGTTGACTGGAATCAAAAATCACGCCAGGGGCAATTTTGTCATTTTTGGCGACGGTGTCGGAATGGGCTAAAATTTGGCGGTCTGATCGGAAACAAAAATAGCTCCGGGGGCAATTTCGTCATTTTTCGTGACGGCGTCGGAATGTGCTGAAATGTGGCAGGTTGACTAGAATCAAAAATCGCTCCAGGGGCAATTTCGACATTTTTCGCGAAGGTGTTGAAATGGTCTAAAATTTGACAGATTGATCGGAAGCAAAAATCGCGTCGGAGGCAATTTCGTCATTTTTCGCGACGGTGTCGGAATGAGCTGAAATTTGGCAGGTTGATCGGAACCAAAAATCGCGCCGGTGGTAATTTCATCATTTTTCGCGATGGTGTCCGAATGGGCTAAAATTTGGAAGGTTGATCGGAAACAAAAATCGCGTCGGGGGCAATTTCGTCATTTTTCGCGACAGTGTCGGAATGGGTTGTAATTTGGCAGGTTGATCGAAACAAAAATAGCGCCGGGGGCAATTTCGTCATTTTTCGTGACGGTGTCCGAATGGGTTGAAATTTGGCAGGTTCGCTGGAATAAAAAATCGCGCTAGGGGCAATTTCGTAATTTTTCACGACGGTGTCCAAATGGGCTGAAATTTGGCAGGCGGATCGGAAACAAAAATCGCGCCGGGGGTCTATTTCGTCATTTTTCGCGACGGTGTCGGAAGGGGCTAAAATTCGGCAGGTCGATCGGAAAAAAAAAATCGCACCGGGGGCAATTTCGTCATTTTTCGCGACGGTGTCGGAATGGGCTGAAATCTGATAGGTTGATCGGACACAAAAATCGCGCCCGGTGTAATTTCGTCGTTTTTCGCTACGGTGTCCGAATGGACTAAAATTTGGCAGGTTGATCGGAAACAAAAATTGCTCCGGGGGCAATTTAGTCTTTTTTCGAGACGGTGTCGGAATAGACTGAAATTTGGCAGGTTGACTGGAAACAAAAGTCGCGTCGGGGCCAATTTCCTCATTTTTCGCGACGGTGTCCGATTGGGCTGAAATTTGGCAGGTTGACTGGAATCAAAAATCGCGCCAGGGGCAATTTCGTCAATTTTCGCGACGGTGTCCGAATGGGCTACAATATGGCAGGTTGATCGGAAACAAAATCGCATCGGGGCATTTCGTCATTTTTCACGACGGTGTCGGAATTGGCTGAAATCTGGCAGGTTGATCGGATGCAAAAATCGCGCCCGGGGCAATTTCGTCATTTTTCGCGACGGTGTTGGAAAGGGCTGAAATTTGGCAGGTTGATCGGAAACAAAAATCGCGCCGGGGGCAATTTCGTCATTTTTGGCGACGGTGTCGGAAGGGGCTGAAATCTGGCAGGTCGATCGGAGACAAAAATAGCGCCAGGGGCAATTTCGTCATTTTTCGCGACGGTGTCGGAAAGGGCTAAAATTTGGCAGGTTGATCGGAAACAAAAATCGCGCCGGGGCCAATTTCGTCATTTTTCTCGACGGTGTCGGAATGGGCTGAAATTGGCTGGTTGACTGGAATCAAAAATCATGCCAGGGGCAATTTCGTCATTTTCGCGACGGTGTCCGAATGGGCAAAAATTTAACAGGTTATTCGGAAACAAAAATCGCGCCGGGGGCAATTTCGTCATTTTTCGCGACGGTGTCGTAATGGACTGAAATTTGGCAGGTCGATTGGAAACAAAAGTCGCGTCGGGGCCAATTTCGTCATTTTTCGCGACGGTATCCGAATGGGCTGAAATTTGGCAGGTTGACTGGAATCAAAAATCGTGCTAGGGGCAATTTCGTAATTTTTCGCGATGGTGTCCGAATGGGCTAAAATTTGGCAGGTTGACTGGAAACAAAAATCGCTCCGGGGACAATTTCGTCATTTTTCGCGACGGTGTCCGAATGGTCTGAAATTTGGCAGGTTGACTGGAATCAAAAATCGCGGCAGGGGCAATTTCGTCAATTTTCGCGACGGTGTCCGAATGGGCTACAATTGGGCAGGTTGATCGGAAACAAAAATCGCGTCGGGGCATTTCGTCATTTTTCGCGACGGTGTCGGAATGGGCTGAAATCTGGCAAGTTGATCGGATACAAAAATCGCGCACGGGGCAATTTCGTCATTTTTTGCGGCGGTTTTCGAATGGGCTAAAATTTGGCAGGTTGATCGGAAACAAAAATCGCGCCGGGGCGATTTCGTCATTTTTCGCGACGGTGTCGGAAT
>NW_019228703.1:0-3799 GCF_002742605.1 Olea europaea var. sylvestris
CTTATGGGCCCAAAACGGACACCGTGTGCAAAAGTTACGCTCAATTCTTCGTTCGCCGACTATCCAAGCGTTCCAAATATAAATGTGCTCTTTCTTTCAAAAAATGGTCGAAATCCCTCGAACGTCAAGACGAAGTTGTGAGTTCAATCCAAAATGAACGCCACATTTCCAAAAAGTACTTATGGCAGCAAATCGGACACCGTGTGCTAAAGTTACGCTCAATTCTTCGTACGCCGACTATCCAAGCGTTCCAAATATAAAATTGCTCATTCCTTCAAAAAATTGTCGAACTCCCTCGAACGTCACGACGAAGTTGTTAGTTCAATCCCAAACGGTCGCTACATTTCCAAAAAGTACTTATGGGCGCAAATCGAACACCGTGTGCAAAAGTTACGCTCAATTCTTCGTACGCTGACTATCCAAGCGTTCCAAATATAAAAGTGCTCATTCTTTTGAAAAATGGTCGAAATCCCTCAGACGTCGTGACTAAGTTGTGAGTTCAATCCAAAACGTTCGCTACATTTCCAAAAAGTACTTATGGGCCCAAAACGGACACCAAGTGCAAAAGTTACGCTCAATTCTTCGTACGCCGACTATCCAAGCGTTCCAAATATTAAAGTGCTCATTCTTTCGAAAAATGGCCGAAATCCCTTATAGGTCACGACGAAGTTGTGAGTTCATCCCAAACGGTCGCTACATTTCCAAAAAGTACTTATGGGCCCAAAACGGACACCGTGTGCAAAAGTTACGCTCAATTCTTCGTATGCCGACTATCCAAGCGTTCCAAATATAAAAGTGCTCATTCTTTAGAAAAATGGCCGAACTCCCTCGAATGTCACGACGAAGTTGTGAGTTCATCCCAAACGGTCGCTACGTTTCCAAAAAGTAATTATGGGTGGAAAACGGACACCGTGTCCAAAAGTTACGCTCAATTCTTCGTGCGCCGACTGTCCAAGCTTTCCAGAAATGCAAGTAATCATTCGTTCAAAAAATGGCTGAAATCCCTCAAACGTCACGACGAAGCGGAGAGCTAAATCCAAAACGGTCCCTACAATTCCAAACAGTTCTTACGGGCCCAAAATGGACAACGTGTGCAAAAGTTACGCTCAATTCTTCGTACGCCGACATCCAAGTGTTCCAAATATAAAAGTGTTCATTCTTTTAAAAAATGGTCGAAATCCCCGGAACGTCAAGACGAAGTTGTGAGTTCAATCCTAAATGGTCACTACATTTCCAAAAAGTACTTATGGGCCCAAAACGGACCCCGTGTGCAAAAGTTACGCTCAATTCTTCGTACGTCGACTATACAAGCATTCCAAATATAAAAGTGCTCATTCTTTCAAAAAATGGTCGAAATCCCTCGAACGTCACGATGAAGCCGTGAGTTCAATCCCAAACGGTCGCTACATTTCCAAAAAGTACTTATGGGCCCAAAACGGACACCGTGTGTAAAAGTTACGCTCAATTCTTCGTACGCCGACTATCCAAGCGTTCCAAATATAAAAGTGCTCATTCTTTCAAAAAATGGTCGAAATCCCTCGAACATCAAGACGAAGTTGTGAGTTCAATCTAAAATGGTCGCTACATTTTCAAAAAGTACTTACGGGACCAAAACGGACACCGTGTGCAAAAGTTACGCTCAATTCTTCGTACGCCGACTATCCAAGCGTTCCCAATATAAAAGTACTCATTCTTTTGAAAAATGGTCGAAATCCCTTGAACGTCACGACGAAGTCGTGAATTCAATCCAAAGCGGTCGCTACATTTCCAAAAAGAACTTATGGGCCCAAAACGGACACCGTGTGCAAAAGTTACGCTCAATTCTTCGTATCCGACTATCCAAGCGTTCCAAATATAAAAGTGCTCATTCTTTCAAAAAATGGCCGAACTCCCTCGAACGTCACAACAAAGTTGGGAGTTCAATCCCAAACGGTCGCTACATTTTCAAAAAGTACTTATGGTAGCAAAATGGACACCGTGTGCAAAAGTTACGCTCAATTCTTCGTACGTCGACTATCCAAGCGCTCCATATATAAAAGTGCTCATTCTTTCGAAAAATGGTACAAATCCCTCGAACGTCACGACGAAGTTGGGAGTTCAATTCAAAACGGTAGCTACATTTCCAAAAAGTACTTATGGGCCCAAAACGAACACCGTGTGCAAATGTTACTTTCAATTCTTCGTACGCCGACTATCCAAGCGTTCCAAATCTAAAAGTGCTCATTCTTTCGAAAAATGTCCGAAATCCCTCGAACGTCACGAAGAAGTCGTGAGTTCAATCCAAAACGGTCCCTACATTTCCAAAAAGTACTTATGGTAGCAAAACGGACACCGTGTGCAAAAGTTACGCTCAATTCTTCGTACGCTGACTATCCAAGCTTTCCAGAAGTTCAAGTAATCATTCGTTCGAAAAATGGCTGAAATCCCTCAAACGTCACGATGAAGCGGGGAGCTAAATCCAAAACGGTCCCTACATTTCCAAACAGTACTTATTGGCCCAAAATGGGCAACGTGTGCAAAAGTTACGCTCAATTCTTCGTACGCCGACTATCCAAGCTTTCCAGAAATCCAAGTAATCATTCGTTCGAAAAATGGTTGAAAACCCTCAAACGTCACGACGAAGCGGAGAGCTAAATCCAAAACGGTCCCTACATTTCCAAGCAGTACTTATGGGCCCAAAATGGACAACGTGTGCAAAAGTTACGCTCAATTTATCGTACGTCGACTATCCAAGCGTTCCAAATATAAAAGTGCTCATTCTTTCAAAAAATGGCCGAACTCCCTTGAACGTCACGACGAAGTTGTGAGTTCAATCCCAAACGGTCACTACATTTCCAAAAAGAACTTATGGGCGCAAACCGAACACCGTGTGCAAAAGTTACGCACAATTCTTCGTACGCTGACTATCCAAGCGTTCCAAATATAAAAGTGCTCATTCTTTCGAAAAATGGTCGAAATCCCTTAGACGTCATGACTAAGTTGTGAGTTCAATCCAAAACAGTCGCTACATTTCCAAAAAGTACTTATGGGCCCAAAACGGACACCAAGTGCAAAAGTTACGCTCAATTCTTCGTACGTCGACTATCCAAGCGTTCCAAATATAAAAGTGCTCATTCTTTCGAAAAATGGCCGAAATCCCTCGAACGTCACGACGAATTCAATCCAAAGCAGTCGCCACATTTCCAAAAAGTACTTATGGGCCCAAAACGGACACCGTGTGCAAAAGTTATGCTCAATTCTTCGTATGCCGACTATCCAAGCGTTCCAAATATAAAAGTGCTCATTCTTTAAAAAAATGGCCGAACTCCCTCGAACGTCACGACGAAGTTGTGAGTTCAATCCCAAACGGTCGCTACGTTTCCCAAAAGTACTTATGGGCGCAAAACGGACATCAATGCAAAAGTTACGCTCAATTCTTCGTACGCCGTCTGTCCAAGCTTTCCAAAAATGTAAGTAATCATTCGTTCAAAAAATGGCTGAAATCCCTCAAACGTCATGACGAAGCGGAGAGCTAAATCCAAAACGGACCCTACATTTCCAAACAGTTCTTACGGGCCCAAAATGGACAACGTGTGCAAAAGTTACGCTCAATTCTTCGTACGCCGACTATCCAAGCGTTCCAAATATAAAAGTGCTCATTCTTTTAAAAAATGGCCGAACTCCATCGAACGTCACCATGAAGTTGTGAGTTCAATCCCAAACGGTCGCTCCATTTTCAAAAGGTACTTATGGGCCCAAAACGGACACCGTGTGCAAAAGTTACGCTCAAT
Source organism: Olea europaea var. sylvestris (assembly GCF_002742605.1). NCBI lineage: Eukaryota > Viridiplantae > Streptophyta > Magnoliopsida > Lamiales > Oleaceae > Olea > Olea europaea. Next base: position 3,771 of record NW_019228703.1, read on the forward strand.
TCTTCGTACGCCGACTATCCAAGCGTTCC
>NW_019228704.1:0-3799 GCF_002742605.1 Olea europaea var. sylvestris
TCCACAAACTTCATATATTCCTCGGCGCTCTCAGTTTTAGGGATAGTAGACTTGATATTCTTTGCTAAAGTCATTCGCATAAATATTAGGCTTAATTTGTTAGACCTTTCCCAAGCCTTATGGAAAAAATTTGCATCAGCACTGCTCTCATCAGTGAGATCAGCAGGTTTCTCAACTTGAAGTGCCAAGTCCAAATCCAAAACACCTAAGTTGAACTGGACTTGTTCACACCAGTCAGAGAAATTGAGCCCATTGAACAGTGGTACAGATGAAGCATGCGAATGCAGAGAAATGGGAACAGATACTGCAAAATATAAAATGCTCTAACATTAATGCTTTGAGTTTTGACTTAAACACTTAGTTCAGATTCGGACAACAATAAATGTATACCGTAGTTCTCCTTTGGGTGATACTACGTTATACCATCATAATAAACATAGTGATGCTAATTAAATTTCACTTAATTGGTAATTAATCATACTCCAATCAAACATGTCTGTCATCTTTGGATATACAAAACACATCCAATTAAGTATATCAATTAACCACGATCATGTTCAAGATTAATAAAATTGACTGATCAACCTTTGGGCAATCCATAATAATTTTATAATCTATGAACGTCAATACACTCTTGATATCAATAATTTTAATGTCATTTCCCATTATAAGCATCACATTATCAAGAGTGTTTGACAAATAAATTATGTAATTTAATGTTTACATCCCATAATGTTTGGCCACTTTGGTGACTAACAAACAACATTAATTGAACATAAATTACATAAACAAAATATTTATCACATAACATTAATTTCAAATTTACGTACATTAGACCAGCCACAAAACACATGATAAATTAATTGAAGCAGTCATCTAATCACATAGTACAATTAATCGTTCATGTGAGGCAGTCAGTAATTAATATTTATATGGCCCAGATACTTTAAAAATTTGACACCCAAACTACACTAATTACAGAATTACTACAGTAAATTAGGCACTCATTTATACTGTCATTTCAACAGTGAGCGTACCACCTTCTGTAGTTACTGTATAAAATTAATATGCACACAGTTCTGCCATTGTCTTGGAATTAGAGCCCTTTTGAAACAAACATTTGATACAAAGGCCAATTTGACATAAATATAGGCGTGCACTCTTTCCTTTCAATGTGTCAGGTTTCCAATTTCTATTCATATAATAATCATGTTATAAATGGTGATGGTCCCCATAAATTCATAGGCAGAAAGGTAGCCCAGAAACTTCCAAAATTATATACATACAGTGGACGGCAAATCCACTTTTCATTGTGAAAACCAAGAAATCAACTTTTCTTCAACCAATAATAATTCATCAAGTTTGACAGAATTAATAATGTTTTCTACGGAAGTCATCCCATCCGTTAATTTACATAATACGTGAAACAATAATAAATGCAATTGATGTGTAATTTTTCTGATGAAACGGGGACTGCTCTTTCCACAGATTAATATCGGTGCAGTAAAAAACAAAGATCCATTTATTATTTTAACAGCAGTCAATCAGAAAACAGAAACATATTTGCAGCGAAATCTGTCATTCTTATTTTACGCATTGATCCATAAATCGATACGAAAAATTAAAGATCTATGAATGTAAAACATTAATCTTTAACGAAAAATCATGAATTCCATAACTTGGGCTACCACATGTAAGCAATTAATTCATACTTTAATGCCAAGATCTTGGAATTCTATGATTTTCACGTCTGAGTAATTTGATCAAGTAACATACCTTGATCCATGAAGAAAATTGGAATTTATTAAATCTGCAAAAGAGAAATCAGTGAGAATAAAGAAAATTGTTCTCTCTCTTTTCCTTACTGTTCTTGAATGTTCTTATTGATTGTTTTTCATTCACGTTAAAAAGGCAGAGAGAGACAGTTTTCTTTTAGGCCAAAACTACCCACTTTCCATCAAAGTGGACAGTTACAAAACTGTCACTTCTCAATGACCAATCAGATTTTAATATATATAGACCAAATATTAATTTATTTATAATATTACGTGGGGCCACATTAATTGGTCTAACAATTTATTCTTTGAAATTTATTTTTTTCATAAAATACTTCTCACTCTTCAAAAAAAGGAGAAAAATTTGTCATATACCTTGATTTTCTATAGTACTATATATAAACAACAATATACACTACAATCGTCAACTATATTTACCAGCAGCAAGCTAGAATTGTTAATATCGTCGTATCCCTTAAAAAGAAAACAACAAAATAATCTCTTGTGCATAAAGTGTGAGAATTAAACATGTTAGTATAAGTAACTAGAGTAGCATTATTTATTTAGTTGAGCCTTCAAAAATCAGTATGATTTTATTTCCGTTCCTTCCATTTGAATAAAGAAATCCTAAAGAACCGATCTTTCTTTTATTTGTTGAATCTCTTTTTGATTGATTAATGATTGATATTTCAAATTCTCATTACTAATGGGATTCAAATGATATCAGAAGATTATTTTAGTTGGTCAGAATTAGTTACTTTCGGGATGTATATGACACTTTTTGCTTAGCTAGATTCAGTTTTAATGTTTAGTGATATCGATGTATGTTTTTAATGTATTGATTTACGTTCATATTGCATCTTAATTTAGCTAGCATGATTATGAGCTTGTTGATAACTATTTCAACTTGTTTTTATCTCTTTTACCATTTCACGTACTTTTACACTTAGTATTTGAGTTGTTATTTCATGAAATATGTTTGACAAAGAAAAAGCAAGTTGTGGTTGAGTCAATTGGTTTTAAGTGGATTAGCGGATATTGTTGTTTGAGAGAGAATCTAGCGACAGATGAGGGATAGGTGCTCCGTTAGAGCGATAGGCTGGCAATAGGCTAGCGATACTGCTTCCATTTTGGACGATTGAGTATCAGCTTCGCGGTAAGCTAGCATAATTTCGACAATTTTTTTCCTTTGTCTCATAAACAACCCCAAAAAACTCCTAGTTCATTTATACAACCTACCAATTGACTTTTTGACTTTTAAAACTCTTTTACAACTATATTTTGGTCTAAAGATTTCCAACAACTATGAAACCTAACAGATACAATTTCTCATACATGAAAAATCATAGAAATTAGAAAAAAGAAGAAAAAGTTGAAAGAGGCCAAGGAGAAAAGTCTAGAGAAAGTCAACATAAAACCCTTGAGAATGAATGAATCAGTAGTCAAGTTAAGTCGTATTTGACCAAAGAGTAATCTGAACCATTGATCAAATCGAATGGTTTAGGATCCATTTAAACTAGAACAATCTTTTTATTTGTTGAATTTCTCTTTGATTGATGTTTCAAATCCTCATTACTAATGGGATTCAAATGATCTCTGAATTAATCAGAACATCCTTTTGTTGGAAATTTATTGTTCAAAATCAAAGAAAAAAAGGGGGGGCTTAATCATGTGACCGCATGGATTAAGCCCATGCGATCGCATGAGGCCCTCTCGAGAATGGGAGGGCGGTGATGCTATAACCATGCGACCGAATGGCTATAGCCTATGCGGTCGCATGGTTATCAAAACTAACCGTTAGGTTAGTTTTTTGACCATTTTTTATTTGAAATTGATGGCTTTTCATCGTTGTTTTGCACCATTTCGTGAAAAACTTGTCAATGCCTATAAATAGGTGATCCAAGTATAAGAAAAAGAAATTGAGTTCCATTAAAATTTATGCCCAAATATACTTCCAATATTGAGAAAATTTATCACATAATTCTTCCATTTTCACTTGTTCATTGTGAAGAAACACCTTTGCT
>NW_019228705.1:0-3799 GCF_002742605.1 Olea europaea var. sylvestris
AATGGAAGTGTGAAACAACGTGTTGAAAATCAGTGGACAAATAGCAAAGTACAACCTGGAAGAACCTTGCTACATGTACACTGCGGTGTACATAGTAGTTTACACTTTGCCACATGACACTACCCTGTTGGACAGTTTAAATTTCAAATAGGTTTCCCATCTAATAGACACTTGGAAACAATGCAAGTGTCAAACAACGTGTCAAAAAATCAGTGTACAAATAGCAAAGTTCAATCGATAAGAACGTTGTGACAAGTACACTACGGTGTACACTTTAGTTTGCACCTTGACATGTTTCATTACCCTGTTCGACAATTTAAATTTCAACCAATTTTCTCATCCAATTGACACTTGACAACAATACAAGTGTGAAACAACGTGTCCAAAATCAGTGTACAAATAGCAAAGTTCAATCGGTAAGAACCTTACGATATCTACACTATGGTGTACAGTTTAGTTTACACCTTACCATGTGTCATTACCCTGTTGGACAATTTAAATTTCAACCAGTTTTCCCATCAAATTGACACTTGGCAACGATGCAAGTGTCAAACAACGTGTCAAAATTCAGTGTACAAATAGCAAAATTCAATCGGTAAGAACCTTCCTACATGTACACTATGGTGTACACTTTAGTTTATACTTTGGCACGTGACATTACACTGTTGGAGAGTTTAATTTTCAAACAATTTTCCCATCCAATTGACACTTGACAACAACGCAAGTGTCAAACAATGTGTCCAAAGTTAGTGTACAAATAGCAAAGTACAATCGTTAAGGACCTTGATACATGTACACTGTGGTGTACACTTTAGTTTACATTTTGCCATGTAACATTACCCTTTTGAACAGTTCAAATTTCAAAAAGTTCTCCCATCCAATTGACACTTCACAACAATGCAAGTGTTAAACAACGTTTCAAAAGTATGTGTACACACAGTAAAGTTCAATCGGTATGGGCCTCGCTACATGCAAACTATGGTTTACATTTTAGTTTACACTTTACCACGTGAAATTACACTATTGGACAGTTTAAATTTCAAATAGTTTTCCCATCCAATTGACACTTGACTACAATGAAAGTGTGAAACAACGCGTCCAAAATCAGTGTACACATAGCAAAGCTCAATCGTTAAGAACTCTGCTACATGTACACTGCGGTGTACACTTTAGTTCACACATTGCCCTGTGACATTACTCTATTGGACAGTTTAAATTTCAAACAGTTTTTCTATCCAATTGACACTTGACAACAATGTAAGTGTCAAACAAAGTGTTGAAAATTAGTGTACAAATAGCAAAGTTCAATCCGTAGGGACATTTTTACATGTACACTATTGTGTACACTTTAGTTTACACTTTGCCAAGTGACATTACCCTATTGGACAGTTTAAAGTACAAACCATTTTCCCATCCAATTGACACTTGACAACAATGCAAGTGTCAAACAACGTGTTAAAAATCAGTGTACAACTAGCCAAGTTCAACCGGTAAGAACCTTGCTACATGTACACTATTGTGTACACTTTAATTTACACCTTGCCACGTGACGTTACCTTGTTGGACAGTTTAAATTTCAAATAGTTTTCCCATCCAATTGATACTTGACAACAATACAAGTGTCAAACAACGTGTAAAAAATCAGTGTACAAATAACAAAGTTCAATCGGTAAGAACCTTGCTACACGTACACTATTGTGTACATTTTAGTTTACACTTTACCAAGTAACATTACCCTGTTGGATAGTTTAAATTTCAAACAGTTTTCCCATCAAATTGACACCTGACAATAGTGCTAGTGCCAAATAATGTGTCCAATATCAGTGTACAAATAGCACAGTTCAATCGATAACAACCTTGTCCCATGTATACTATGGTGTGCACTTTAGTTTACCCTTTGCCACTTGTCATTACCCTGTTGGACTGTTTAAATTTCAAATAGTCTTCCCATCAACTTGACACTTGACAACAATGCAAGTCTCAGACAACGTGTCAAATATCAGTGTACAAATCGCAAAGTTAAATCGGTAAGAGCAAAGTTCAATCGGTAAGAACCCTGCGACATGTATACTATGGTGTACACTTTAGTTTTCACTTTGCCACGTGACACTACCCTGTAGGACAGTTTAAATTTCAAACAATTTTCCCATCTAATAGACACTTGAAAACAATGCAAGTGTCAAACAACGTGTCAAAAAATCAGTGTACAAATAGCAAAGTTGAATCGATAAGAACATTACGACATGTACACTACGGTTTACACTTTAGTTTACACTTTACCATGTGACATTACCCCGTTGGACTATTTAAATTTCAAACAGTTTTCCCATCTAATTTACACCTGACAACAATACAAGTGTCTAACAACGTGTCGAAAATCAGTGTACAAATAGCAAAGTTCAATCGATAAGAACCTTGCCACATGTACACTGTGGTGTACACTTTAGTTTACACTTTACCACGTGACATTACCGTGTTGGATAGTTTAAATTTCAAATAGTTTCTACATTCAATTGACACTTGACAACAATGTAAGTGTCAAACAACGTGTCAAAAATTAGTGTACAAATTGCAAAGTTCAATCGGTAAGGACCTTGCTACATGTACACTCTGCTGTACACTTTAATTTATATATTACCACGTGACATTACCCTATTGGACAGTATTAATTTCAAACAGTTTTCCCATTCAATTGACACTTGACAACAATGCAAGTGTCAAATAACTTGTTGAAAATTAGTGTACAAATAGCAAAGTTCAATTGGCAAGAACCTTGCCACATGTGCACTATGGGGTACACTTTAGATTACACTTTGCCACGTAACATTGCCTTGTTGGACAGTTTAAATTTCAAACATTTTTCCCATCCAATTGACAGTTGACAACAATGCAAGTGTCAAATAACGTGTCAAAAATTAGTGTGCAAATAGCGAAGTTCAATCGGTAAGGACTCTGCTACATGTACACTGCGGTGTACACTTTAGTTCACACATTGCCCTGTGACATTACTCTATTGGACAGTTTAAATTTCAAACAGTTTTTCTATCCAATTGACACTTGACAACAATGCAAGTGTTAAACAACGTGACAAAAATCAGTGTACAGTTAGCAAAGTTTAATGAGTAAGGACCTTACTACAAGTACACTATGGTGTACATTAGTTTACACATTACCACGTGATGTTACCCTGTTGGACAATATTAAGTTCAAATAGTTTTTCCATCCAATTGACACTTGACAACAATGCAAGTATCAAACATCGTGTCTAAAATTAGTGTACAAATAGCAAAGTTCAATCGGTAAGAACCTTGCTACATGTACACTATGGTGTATGCTTTAATTTAAACCTTGCCATGTGACATTTCCCTGTTGGACAGTTTAAATTTGAAACAGTTTTTCCATCCAATTGACACTTGACAACAATGCAAGTGTCAAACATGTAAAAGATCAATGTACAAATAGTAAAGTTCAATCGGTAAGAACCCTGCGACATGTACACTATGGTGTACACTTTAATTTACACTTTGCCACTTGACACTACCCAGTTGGATAGTTTAAATTTCAAACAGTTTTCCCATCTAATTGACACTTGACAACAATGCAAGTTTCAAGCAACGTGTCAAAAAGAAGTGTACAAATAGCAAAGTTCAATCGATAAGAACGTTTCGACACGTACGCTATGGTGTACTCTTTAGTTTACACTTTGCCATGTGACGTTACCCTATAGGACTGTTTAAATTTCAAACAGTTTTCCCATCTGACTGACACTTGACAATAATGCGAGTGTCAAACAACGTGT
>NW_019228706.1:0-3799 GCF_002742605.1 Olea europaea var. sylvestris
ATAAAGATTTGTCTGGCGTTTGGCTCAAAATCAATTTGAGAAAAATAGTTCTGAATTTTCAAACAACTTTTGGATTTATTAAGTTGTAGACCATTAAATATGTTATGCCTACGTCTTCATAATGGTCGAATTAGTAGTCAATATAGTCCACCAACTCGGCTTGTGAAAAATCAACCTTGTTCTTGTTGAAATTGAATTGAAGGCAAGGTAGGTAGCTCAGCCTTGGTGGGGGTGGCAACCAAGAAAAGAACAAAATTTAATAGTGATGGAAAATTAGTGTTAGAAGTTTAACTTTAGGTTATAAGGGGAGAAAAAAAAAGTTTTTGACTTTAAAGTTTCTTTGATAGAAGTGGGGTTTTTACAAAGGGAATTCTTTGTTTTTCTTTTGAGTTTGGTTTATGTTGCTCGTAGGAATATGTTAGATAGGTCGAGAATATGATCATGATAACTATCAACTTCTGAAAAATTAAACTCGTACCAACTCAACAATGAAATGTAAGCATGATTATTCAACCATGCCTTTGTGCATATGATAAATTGATCGTCAAGACCTTTAAATTAGTCAACAAAGAACAAAGGCGATACCACACATTATAAATCACTGGATAGAAAAGGAGTAAGTTTTGTCGTCAAAATTGTTCTAAAAGTTTACTCCGTAAAGGAAGAACTACCTATCCCAATCATATATACTAGTAGAAGTATAACAGATACAAGCAAAATCCACGTACTTACCCATCGATTAAACACTATGAAAGAATTTGTGACTATACAAGTTTATAGAGTCATCATCGGTCAATTCCATGTTAATGCAATAGCACTTGATGTATCATTTCTATAAACATTAAGTTGTCAAAGACTTAATATAATTAGTAATTAGAATTCTATAGGCATAAGAGTCCTTTTTACCGTAGCATCCTCCAGCAAGCATCGAAGAGTTTTCACATAATTAACAGTTTGAACAAAAGGCAATCTTGGCTTCACAGGAAAGTATGAGGTTTTGCTTTTCTAAATGATGATCTGTTGCATATTTAAAAAGTAAATCCAGTAAAAGGGTCTGTTTAGAACCATGGATTCATGTAATTTCTTTTCTGCTTCAAAAAAATAAAAATAAAATCATAGCATAAATCTAAGCTATTTCTTTTACTCCATTAAAGTACGCCGCTCTTATCTGATATTTGCTATTCAAATTCATTTACAACGTGAATATATATATCAAAACAGTGGAAAAATAGCATAAAATTAACTTTTGGCTTGTGAAAAAGAAAAGTTAAACAATGTTATTAGATCTTTAATTTCTCAAACAAGTCTACATAATGTGTAACTCACTCTAGAAAGATTGATGCACAAAATACAAAACAAGTGGTGACTATCTACACACCGAAGTATACAAAGAATATATTTTTTCCCAAAATTAAGGGGTTTTTTGTTAATTTTTTTTTCCCTTTTCAGAAGAAAAAATATGCAATGTATAGTATTAAAAAACAAGATGAGCTTGAGTAGAATCCAAGCTCATATTATCCACATCATGCGATTGTGTAGAGTTATGGCAAAAGGAACTTAAAGCCACTCTAATGCGCTTTATGAAATGAGAATTCATATTTGAAAGTTAAACTCCCATAAATCAAATTGCATTAGTTATAGAAATGTTAAAATCAAATTCAAAAAATTGTTTTCGGATAGTGAGGGCAAACAGAAGGTAATTTTGAATAGTCGGAATGAAAAAATAAGAAAATTAGCAAGGTTAACAAAACGGTTGAGTTAGGATTTCTTGTATGTTAAAGCCTTAAGTTATTATTATTATTATTTTTTATTTTTAAATTCAATTTTAAGTTGCCACTGCAGAGCTCTAGAACAATATAATTTGAAAATATATTATATTCAGTGCTTGTTTGAGGGGCATTTTTCCAAAGATTGAAATTTTCAAACGTTGGGCTCACCTCTCTACACAAATTGTGAGAAGCAAGTCAAACTTGTCATGTCAAGTGGGGCCCAATAACGGTGCTTTTTCTTCTAAAAATGGAGGAAAAATAGGAAACAAACAGGGGCTCAATTTTCTTGACAAATTCCGAAAAAGACGCTAGTCCAATTAATGAAATCCTAGAGTTTGACAAATGGCAGGAAGGATATTGACTAGTTCAAAATTTGAGGCGGAATGCTATGACAGGACCATAGTCCATAGTTACAATATCTGGAGGCTTTAGATAAAGGGAAGTTGATTATTGGATTTAGGAGGTTATAGATAAAAAGAAGTTGATATTTGAGTTTGTTAACTTCAGGTTGTTAATTTATTTTGTCTTCATCATAAAATATGAAGATTTGTCAATTGTCATTTTGTTCATAATTTCTGGTTGTAGGATAGTTTATGCAAGCTAAACAACGTGAAGTCTGCATCACAGTGTAGAGGAGAGATGAAGAAGAGAGTCAATTTTCCTGAGATCGATGAGAAAGGAGGCAGAGTTTGGATGAGAAAGGGATAGTTGATTGGACTAGATTGCTGATTGCCCAATGATAAAGATTCATAATTTTTCTTGTTTCTTTAACGTCGAGGTTTTGTAGTGAGCGTTCTTGTTCGTTCTTGTTCAAGGAAAATTAAGCACATTTTATGCCTATAACATAAAAATGAGAAACAAATCAGCAATTACATGAATCTGTTTTGCCGATTTCACTTTGACAAATAGATCGAGGCAGACAGGTTGCACTCAATCTTTGGACAGTAGAACAACTATTATATTTTCTAAGCACGAAAACCATATTGAAAACTATGTATATAACAGATCAGAAGTCGGAATGAGAAGTTCTTAGGACCATCCAACCTTGTTGATTCTCTAGGTTTTTCAGCATCTTGGGACATCTTCTTTTCTTTGCCTCTTCTTGAATATTTCAAGAATGGTTCTGCTGCTTGGCATCTTTCCATATATTGGGTTTCCTCTGCTGCTTGATACTTTCTTGGCCTCACTTCTTCCATCCAACCGTTGAAGTTTTACAGGATTCTAAGCATCTTTCAATGCCTCACTGATTCTTTCATTCACACCTTTCTCTTCATTGTAATCTTCAATTCAAGAATTACCACCACATCATGCTTATGTATCTGTCATCTTTGTTGAGCTCATTCCAATACTTCTATCTTCACACTTGGATCTTTCTTTCCCTCTGAAACGGTTTGTTTTTACACATTTCTTTGCATTGGGAAGCTTTGGAGCAGCTGATGCACAAAACTCAGCACTCAGCAGTACACGTGCCTCAAGAGCATTTAGTTAAACTGTAGCTTGCACATGTAGTACTTGTATTAACCGTACTAAGCTTGCTATTGATGAGGTAAAGTTTTGCTTGATTGTGCATATATCATATATGGAGGTGGCTCTAATTTATATTCTGCCAGGTCTTTCCAGTTTATGTCAATTTTGAATTCCTTGGTGTTACAAGGAAGAGTCAAGTGCGAATATTTCCTCTATGTTAGTGGCATGAACCTCGAGTTTCTTAACGCCAGTCAGAAGGATGCCTCCAGCAATTGGCTTCCTGGAGTAGATCAGGGAAACAAATCATGTGCTCAGGAAATGGTGCGAATTAATCGTGATGCCTTTGGGCATCAACACAAACTATTCTTTTGCTTTCACATAGCATGCATATTTCACAATTTCGTGACCTGGAAATAAGAAAACCGAAAAAGATAGACATGTCCTTGAAATATAGACATCATAATCACCTGAGCCCTCTAGATCTTGAAAAACAAAACTAGCACATTAATCACTACAAAAGAAAGTTGACCATGATGTTCAAATGCAATGTAGAAAAGAATAAG
>NW_019228707.1:0-3799 GCF_002742605.1 Olea europaea var. sylvestris
TTTTGTAGAGCATCCATTATTTGTATTTTTTGTATTCTTGTAATGAACGTTTGATAATAAAGGACTTCACTTGAACGTATTTCACTCTGACCTTGTTATCCTTGAATCGTTCAACATGTTTGATTATGTTTTTATCTGTTCACATTCCCATAAAGAAAGAACATATTTTTTCAAATATTTGCCGTTAATGAATCTCACGTGCTTGGTGCTGTCTAAATCTTCCAAGTGATACGCTTCATTGGGCAACACACTGTTTATTTTGTATGGTCCTTCCCAATTGGGTGACCACTTCCCGTACTTTGGATCCTTGCTATCCAAAGGGAGTATCGTTTTTCAAACTAGTTCACCCAGGCTGAACGACTTGGCTATGACTTTTTTTATTATAAAACTTAGCCATTCTTTGCTTTTGAACTTGCAATCTATCTAAGACATCCAACTTTAATTCGTCTAAACTTAATAAATTTTGAACTAGTGATTCAGCATACTCATCATCATTCAACTTATGTTGTAAGCACACTCTAATCGATTGCACGTTGATTTTCATAGGCAAAACGGCCTCCTGTCCATAAACAAGTTGGAAAGGAGTAACTTTGGTACTTGACAGAGGTGATGTTCTATAAGCCCATAAGGCCTTGTTCAGACATTCCTGCCAATTTCTGGCGTTTTCATCTATCATCTTTTTGATGATATTTTTTAGAATCTTATTAGAAGACTCCGCTTGTCCGTTGGATTGAGCGTAGTATGGTGTGGAGTTTACTAATTTAACCCCAAACTCGCTTAAAAATTTGTTCACTTGATCCCCATTCAAAGATGTTTCGTGATCTACCATTAACGTTTGTGGAATTCCAAACCTATAAATAATGTGATCACGGATAAACTCTATAACATTCTTCTGGGTGATCTCTTTCAAAGGTACCGCCTCTACCTATTTGGTGAAATAGTCGGTTGCAACTATAACAAAAGTATGTTGCTTGGACGATGGGAGATAAATCTTCCCTATCAGATTTATCGCCCAACCCTTGAACGGCCAATGTTTAATAATAGGTGACATCTCTCGTGCTGGCGCCCTTTGTATTGGACCATGCTTTTGGCATGCTAAACAACTCTTTGCATATTGAACGCATAGTTCTCCCATCTTTGGCCAAAAATATCCACTCCTAATAATTAACCATCTCATCCTTTGGCCAGCTTGATGAGCTCCACATATCCCTTCGTGCACTTCAGCCATGATCGTCTTGGCTTCTTGCAAACTTACACACTTTAGTAATACACCATCAGAGCGTTTCTTTAACAACTCTTCATCTATTAGTGTGTAATTCAGCAAACATAGCTTCATTTTCCTACTAATCCCTCCATTAGGTTCTTTAAGGAACCCTTTAATCTCTGCCCTCGAATCCACTGCATCTCCATCTTGTATGCAGTGAAGTTCAATTTTTCTCGCCCTTCTTTGAATCACGGGCAATATGTTTCCATACTTACAAGTAGACTTCCAATTCAAGACCTTTGAGTACCTTGAGGCCATTTGGGCTAACTCATTTGCCACGTCGTTATATATCCTATTAACGCATTGAAGTTCTACTTGATCGAATTCCTCTAATAATTCTTGAGCGATCTCATATTGACTTACAATGGAATCACTTTGGCATTTAAAATTACTTATCAATTGATGTATCACCAATTGAGAATCGCCCCTAACGATCACATTTCTTACTCCCATATCTATCATTAGTTCTAGGCCTACAATTAAGGCTTCATATTTGGCCTGATTGTTGGTGCACATTCTATCTAAGGTGAATGCAAACTTGTAGCAAATCCCTAAAGGATCAATCAATGCTACTCCTACTCCTGCACCTTTAGAAGTTTCTGATCCATCGAAATACAACACTCAAGGTTTTAACTCGAATGAATTGATTTCTAGTTCGATCTCTTCAGGTATATCAAGGCATGGATGATCGGCTAGAAAGTTAGCCAAAGCCTGATTTTTGACTGCCTTTTGAGGTATATATTGTATTTCGAATTCTAATAAAGCTAGTGTCCAAAGGCCTACCCTTTGGTGTAAAATAGGGCGCAAGAACATATACTTGACTAAATTTACTTTAGAAATTAAATAAACGGTTACGGACCGTAAATAAGCCCTTAATTTTGTACATGTGAAATACAATGCAAGACATAATTGTTTGATAGTAGAGTAATTACATTCACATTTCGTTAACCGTCTACTTAAGTAGTAAATTGCCCTTTCTTCACCAAATTGGTCTTCTTGTGCGACCATTCCAACTATTGATTCTTTTTCAGCCGACACATACACTTTCATTGGCCGTCCTTGGATTGGTGACACCAACACTGGTGAATTTGATAGATATGTCTTCAGGCTTTCAAAAGTCTTTTGATGTTCTTCTTTCCAGACGAATTCGTCCTATTTTTTAGCTTTAAGAGTGGTGAAAAAACTTTAGTTCGCCCTGCACAGTTAGAAATAAAGCGTCTTAAAAAGTTTACTTAGCCTAGAAACCTTTGCAATTCTTTTTTGTTGTTAGGTGGTTTGACCTCTAAGATGGCTTTCGCTTTATTTTTATCAAATTCAATCCCTCTCTTGTGTACTAAGAAACTAAGAAAATTCCCTGCATTAACACCGAATGTACACTTCAAGGGATTCAACTTTAGCTAATATTGCTTCATTCGCTCAAACGAACATCTTAATTGTTCGAAATGGTCCTCTTCTTTAATGGACTTAACTACTATGTCATCTACATACACTTCAACAAACTTGCCTATCATATCATGAAAAATTAAATTCATTGCCCTTTGATAAATTGCCCCTACATTTTTTAGGCCGAAAGGCATAACCACCCATTCAAAACATCCTAGAGACCCAGGGCATCTAAAGGCATTTTTGTGTATGTCTTCTTCAGCTATATAAATTTGATTGTATCCTGAATACCCATCCATGAAGGAATACATGACGTGTCCGGCAGTTGAATCTACTAAAGAATCCACCGTGGGAATTGGATACTCATCTTTAGGTGTAGCTCTGTTTAAATTTCTAAAGTCTATACACACCCTTAGTTTACCATTCTTTTTTAGTACTGGCACGACATTGGACAATCATTCGACGTATCTGGCTGTTCTTATAAAACCTGTTCTCAATAATCGCTCTATCTCTTTTTTAATTTTAGGGAGTACATTGGGAGCAAAACGTCTAGGAGGCTGCCTATGAGGTTTAAAGTGAGGCTTAGTTGGTAACCTATGTTCCACCAAGTCTCTGTCTAAACCAGGCATTTGTTCATATTCTCAAGCAAAACAATCTTTGTACTCTTTTAACAAAGCGATTAATTTGTTACTAACCTCTTGATCGAGCATCTGGCTGATGAATGTTGGACGTCTTTCCCTTCATTGCCAATATTTACTTTGATCAGAGGGTCTTGTGCTTGAGCGTATCAAGGTTTGACGATCCGCATCACTTCGTCGTCCAGTTCCCTTGTAAGTACTTCCTCTTCCAAACAGTCCACCTTGTTGACTTCTCGGCCAATGCTTTGCTCTAACTCGAATACTACCAATTTGTCTTTCAGCGCTTTTAGGGCAGTTTCTTCCTTCGCCTTGTCATTGCATTCCTTATTGAAAGCCATCAGTCTGGCTTTGAAGGCCTGAATGTTGGCCATTTTCTTTCGTAACTCAAAATCCATTCAAGATTTCTTGATTATTCTTTTGCCAATCACTGGCTCTTCCAAGGCCACTATATTTGGCCTCATCTGTTTGAATATTTCAGTGAGTGCGTCCACTGAGAATGGTTCTTCGCTTTGCG
>NW_019228708.1:0-3799 GCF_002742605.1 Olea europaea var. sylvestris
AAGAATGAGCACTTGCATATTTAGAACGCTTGGAGAGTCGGCGGACGAAGAATTGAGCGTAACTTTTGCACACGGTTTCCGTTGTGGGCCCACAAGAACTATTTGGAAATGTAGGGACCATTTTGGATTGAACTCACCACTTCGTCATGACGTATGAGGGATTTCGGCCATTTTTCGAAAGAATGAGCACTTGAATATTTGGAACGCTTGGATTGTCGGCGTACGAAGAATTGAGCGTAACTTTTGCACACGGTGTCCGTTTTGGGCCCACAAGAACTTTTTGGAAATGTAGCGACCGTTTTGGATTGAACTCACCACTTCGTCGTGACGTATGAGGGATTTCGGCCATTTTTCGAAAGAATGAGCACTTGCATATTTAGAACGCTTGGAGAGTCGGCGGACGAAGAATTGAGCGTAACTTTTGCACACGGTGTCCGTTTTGGGCCCACAAGAACTTTTTGGAAATGTAGCGACCGTTTTGGATTGAACTCACCACTTCGTCGTGACGTATGAGGGATTTCGGCCATTTTTCGAAAGAATGAGCACTTGCATATTTAGAACGCTTG
Organism: Olea europaea var. sylvestris; assembly: GCF_002742605.1. Lineage (NCBI taxonomy): Eukaryota > Viridiplantae > Streptophyta > Magnoliopsida > Lamiales > Oleaceae > Olea > Olea europaea. The sequence continues at coordinate 567 of NW_019228708.1, forward strand.
GAGAGTCGGCGGACGAAGAATTGAGCGTAACTTTTGCACACGGTGTCCGTTTTGGGCCCACAAGAACTTTTTGGAAATGTAGCGACCGTTTTGGATTGAACTCACCACTTCGTCGTGACGTATGAGGGATTTCGGCCATTTTTCGAAAGAATGAGCACTTGCATATTTAGAACGCTTGGAGAGTCGGCGGACGAAGAATTGAGCGTAACTTTTGCACACGGTGTCCGTTTTGGGCCCATAAGATCTTTTTGGAAATGTAGCGACCGTTTTGGTACGAACACACATCTTCCGCGTGAAGTACGTGGGATTTTGGCGATTTTTTGAATGAATGAGCACTCGCATATTTAGAACTCATGGTGAGTCGGCGGACGAAGAATTGAGCGTAACTTTTGCACACGGTGTCCGTTTTGGGCCCACAAGAACTTTTTGGAAATGTAGCGACCATTTTGGATTGAACTCACCACTTCATCGTGACGTATGAGGGATTTCGGCCATTTTTCGAAAGAATGAGCACTTGCATATTTGGAACGCTTGGATTGTCGGCGTACGAAGATTTGTGCGTAACTTTTGCAAACTGCGTTCGTTTTGGGCCCATAAGTACTTTTTGGAAATGTAGCGATTGTTTTGGATTGAACCTCATGACGTACGAGGGATTTTGGTCTTTTTTCGAAAAAATGAGCACTTGCATATTTAGAACGCTTAGAGAGTCGACGGATGAAGAATTGAGTGTAACTTTTTCACACGATGTCCGTTTTGAGCCCATAAGAACTTTTTGGAAATGTAGCGACCGTTTTGGATTGAACTCACCACTTCATCGTGACGTATGAGGGATTTTGGCCACTTTTCAAAATAGGAGCACTGGCATATTTGGAACGCTTGGATTGTCGACGTACGAAGAATTGAGCGTAAATTTTGCAAACGGCGTCCGTGTTGGGCCCATAAGTACTCTTTGGAAATGTATCTACTATTTTGGATTGAATACGCAACTTCATCATGACGTACGAGGGATTTTCACTACTTTTAGAAAGAATGAACACTTGCGTATTTAGAACGCTTGGGGAGTTGGTGGACGAAGAATTGAGCGTAACTTTTGCACACGGTGTCCGTTTTGGGCCCACAAGAACTTTTTGGAAATGTAGCGACCGTTTTGGATTGAACTCACCACTTCATCGTGACGTAGGAGGGATTTTGGCCATTTTTTGAAAGAACGAGCACTTGCATATTTGGAATGCTTGGATTGTCTGGATACGAAGAATTGAGCGTAACTTTTGCACACGGTGTCCGTTTTGGGACCATAAGTAATTTTTGGAAATGTAGCGACCGCTTTGGATTGAACTCACAACTTCGTCGTGACGTATGAGGGATTTTGACCATTTTTCGAAAGAATGAGCACTTGCATATTTAGAACGCTTGGAGAGTCGGCGGACGAAGAATTGAGCGTAACTTTTGCACACGGTGTCCGTTTTGGGACCATAAGTAATTTTTGGAAATGTAGCGACCGCTTTGGATTGAACTCACAACTTCGTCGTGACGTATGAGGGATTTTGACCATTTTTCGAAAGAATGAGCACTTGCATATTTGGAACGCTTGGATTGTCGGCGTACGAAGATTTGTGCGTAACTTTTACAAACTGCGTTCGTTTTGGGCCCATAAGTACTTTTTGGAAATGTAGCGATTGTTTTGGATTGAACACACAATTTCCTCATGACGTACGAGGGATTTTGATCTTTTTTCGAAAGAATGAGCACTTGCATATTTAGAACGCTTAGAGAGTCGACGGATGAAGAATTGAGTGTAACTTTTTCACACGATGTCCGTTTTGAGCCCATAAGAACTTTTTGGAAATGTAGCGACCGTTTTGGATTGAACTCACCACTTCGTCGTGACGTATGAGGGATTTTGGCCACTTTTCAAAACAGGAGCACTGGCATATTTGGAACGCTTGGATTGTCGACGTACGAAGAATTGAGCGTAAATTTTGCAAACGGCGTCCGTGTTGGGCCCATAAGTACTCTTTGGAAATGTATCTACTATTTTGGATTGAACACACAACTTCATCATGACGTACGAGGGATTTTCACTACTTTTAGAAAGAATGAACACTTGCATATTTAGAACGCTTGGGGAGTTGGCGGACGAAGAATTGAGCGTAACTTTTGCACACGGTGTCCGTTTTGGGCCCACAAGAACTTTTTGGAAATGTAGCGACCGTTTTGGATTGAACTCACCACTTCGTCGTGACGTATGAGTAATTTCGGTCATTTTTAGAAAGAATGAGCACGTGCATATTGGGAACGCTAGGATTGTCGCCGAACGAAGAATTGAGCGTAACTTTTGTACACGGTGTCCGTTTTGGGACCATATGTACTTTTTGGAAATGTAGCGACCGCTTTGGACTGAACTCACAACTTCATCGTGACGTACGAGGGATTTTGACCATTTTTCGAAAGAATGAGCACTGGCATATTTAGAATGCTTGGAGAGTTGACGTACGAAGAATTGAGCGTAACTTTTGTACACGGTGTCCGTATTGGGCCAATAAGAAATTTTTGGAAATGTAGTGACCATTTTGGATTGAACTCACCACTTCATCGTGAAGTAGGAGGGATTTCGGCCATTTTTCGAAAGAATGAGCACTTGCATATTTGGAACGCTTGGATTGCTGGCATACAAAGAATTGAGCGTAACTTTTGCACACGATGTCCGTTTTGGGCCCATAAGTAATTTTTGGAAATGTAGTGACCGTTTTGGATTGAACACACAACTTCATCATGACGTACGAGGGATTTTGACCACATTTTGAAAGAATGAGAACTTACATATTTAGAACGCTTGGAGAGTCGACGGACGAAGAATTGTGCGTAACTTTTGCACACGGTGTCCGTTGTGGGCCCACAAGAACTATTTGGAAATGTAGCGAACGTTTTTGATTGAACTCACCACTTCGTCATAACGTATGAGGGATTTCGGCCATTTTTCGAAAGAATGAGCACTTGCATATTTGGAACGCATGGATTGTCGGCGTACGAAGAATTGAGCGTAACTTTTGCACACGGTGTCCGTTTTGGGCCCATAAGTACTTTTTGGAAATGTAGCGACCGCTTTGGATTGAAATCAGAACTTCATTGTGACGTGTGAGGGATTTTGATCATTTTTCGAAAGAATGAGCACTCGTATATTTAGAACGCTTGGAGAGTCGTCGGACGAAGAATTGAGCGTAACTTTTGCACAC
>NW_019228709.1:0-3798 GCF_002742605.1 Olea europaea var. sylvestris
CCATTTTTCGAAAGAATGAGCAGTTGCGTATTTGGAATGCTTGGATTGTCGACGTACGAAGAATTGAGGGTCACTTTTGCACACTGTGTCCGTTTTTGGCCCATAAGTACTTTTTGGAAATGTAGCGGTCGTTTTGGATTGAACTCACCACTTCGTCGTGACGTATGAGGGATTTCGGCCATTTTTCGAAAGAATGAGCTCTTACATATTTGGAACGCTTGGATTGTCGACGTACGAAAAAGTGAGCGTAACTTTTGCACCCGGTGTCCGTTTTGGGCCCGTAAGTAGTTTTTGGAAATGTAGCGACCGTTATGGATTGAACTCACCACTTCATCCTGACGTATGAGGGATTTCGGCCATTTTTCAAAAGAGTGAGCACTTACATATTCGGAACGCTAGGATTGTCGGTGTACGAAGAATTGAGCATAACTTTTGCACACGATGTCCGTTTTGGGCCCACAAGATATTTTTAGAACTGTAGTTACCGTTTTGGATTGAACTCACCACTTCGTCGTGATGTATGAGGGATTTCGGCCATTTTTCGAAAGTGTGAGCACTTGCAAATTTGGATCGCTTGGATTGTCGGCGTACGAAGAACTGAGCGCAACTTTTGCAGACGATGTTCGTTTTAGGCCCGTAAATACTTTTTGGAAATGTAGCGACCGTTTTAGATTGAGCTCACCACTTTGTCGTGATGTACGAGGGATTTCAACCATTTTTTGAAAGAATGAGCACTTGCGTATTTGGAATGCTTGGATTGTCGACGTACGAAGAATTGAGGGTAACTTTTGCACACCGTGTCCGTTTTTGGCCCGTAAGTACTTTTTGGAAATGTAGCGGTCGTTTTGGATTGAACTCACCAATTCCTCGCGATGTATGAGGGATTTCAGCCATTTTTTGAAAGAGTGAGCACTTGCATATTTGGAACGCTTGGATTGTCAGCGTACGAAGAATTGGGCGTAACTTTTGCACCCGGTGTCCGTTTTGGGCCCCCAAGTACTTTTTGGAAATGTAGCGACCGTTTTGGATTGAACTCACCAATTCGTCGTGACGTATGAGGGATTTCGGCCATTTTTCGAAAGAATGAGCACTTGCATATTTGGAACGCTTGAATTGTCGGCGTGCGAAGAATTGAGCGTAACTTTCGTGCATGTTGTCCGTTTTGGGCCCATAAAACTTTTTGGAAATGTAGCGACCGTTTTGGATTGAAGTCACGACTTCATCGTGACTTACGAGGGATTTCAACCATTTTTCGAAAGTGTGAGCACTAGCATATTTGGAACGCTTGGATTGTCGACGTACGAAGAATTGAGCGTAACTTTTGCACACGGAGTCCGTTTTGGGCCCGTAAGTACTTTTTGGAAATGTAGCGACCATTTTAGATTGAACTCACAACTTCATCAAGACGTACGAGAGATTTTAGCCATCTTTGAAAAAATGAGCACTTGCATATTTGGAACGCTTGGATTGTCGGCGTACGAAGAATTGAGCGTAACTTTTGCACATTGTGTCCATTTTGGGACCATAAGTAGTTTTTGGAATTGTAGCGACCGTTTTGGATTGAACTCACTACTTCGTCGTGACGTACGAGGGATTTCGGCCATTTTTTGAAAGAATGAGCACTTACACATTAGGAACGCTTGGATTGTCGACGTACAAAAATTGAGCGTAACTTTTGCACCCGGTGTCCGTTTTGGGCCCGTAAGTACTTTTTGGAAATGTAGCGACCGTTTTGGATTGAACTCACCACTTCATCGTGACGTATGAGGGATTTCAGCCATTTCTCGAAAGAGTGAGCACTTGCATATTTGGAACGCTTGGATTGTCGGCGTACGAAGAATTGAGCGTAACTTTTGCACACGGTGTCCGTTTTGGGCCCATAAGAACTTTTTGGAAATGTAGCGACCGTTTTTGATTGAACTCACCCCTTCATCGTGATGTATGATGGATTTTGGCAATTTTTCAAAAGAGTGAGCGCTTGCATATTTGGAACGCTAGGATTGTCGGCGTACGAAGAATTGAGCATAACTTTTGCACACGATGTTCGTTTTGTTCCCACAAGAACTTTTTGGAAATGTAGCGACCCTTTTGGATTGAACTCACTACTTCGTCGTGACGTATGAGGGATTTCGGCCATTTTTCGAAAGTGTGAGCACTTGCATATTTGGAACGCTTGGATTGTCGGCGTACGAAGAATTGAGCGCAACTTTTGCAGACAGTGTCCGTTTTGGGCCCGTAAGTACATTTTCGAAATGTAGCGACCGTTTTAGATTGAGCTCACCACTTCGCCGTGACGTACGAGAGATTTCAGCTATTTTTCGAAAGAATGAGCACTTGCGTATTTGGAATGCTTGGATTGTCGACGTACGAAGAATTGAGGGTAACTTTTGCACACTTTGTCCATTTTTGGCCCGTAAGTACTTTTTGGAAATGTAGCGATCGTTTTGGATTGAACTCACCACTTCATCCTGACGTATGAGGGATTTCGGCCATTTTTCGAAAGAGTGAGCACTTGCATATTTGGAACGCTAGGATTGTCGGCGTACGAAGAATTGAGCGTAACTTTTGCACACGGTGTCCGATTTTGGCCCGTAAGAACTTTTTGGAAATGTAGCAACCGTTTTTGATTGAGCTCACCACTTTCATCGTGATGTATGATGGATTTTGGCCATTTTTCGAAAGAGTGAGCACTTGCATATTTGGAACGCTAGGATTGTCGGCGTACGAAGAATTGAGCATAACTTTTGCACACGATGTCCGTTTTGGGCCCACAAGAACTTTTTGGAAATGTAGTTACCGTTTTGGATTGAACTCACCACTTTGTCGCGACGTATGAGGGATTTTGGCCATTTTTCAAAAGTGTGAGCACTTGCATATTTGGAACGCTTGGATTGTCGGCGTACGAAGAATTGAGCGCAACTTTTGCAGACGGTGTCCGTTTTAGGTCCGTAAGTACTTTTTGGAAATGTAGCGACCATTTTGGATTGAGCTCACCACTTCATCGTGATGTACGAGGGATTTCGACCATTTTTCGAAAGAATGAGCAGTTGGGTATTTGGAATGCTTGGATTGTCGACGTACGAAGAATTGAGGGTAACTTTTGCACACTGCGTCCGTTTTTGGCCCATAAGTACTTTTTGGAAATGTAGCGGTCGTTTTGGATTGAACTCATCACTTCGTCGTGACGTATGAGGGATTTCGGCCATTTTTTCGAAAGAATGAGCACTTACATATTTGGAACGCTTGGATTGTTGACGTACGAAAAATTGAGGGTAACTTTTGCACCCGGTGTCCGTTTTGGGCCCGTAAGTAGTTTTTGTAAATGTAGCGACCATTATGGATTGAACTCACCACTTCATCCTGACGTATGAGGGATTTCGGCCATTTTTCGAAAGAATGAGCACTTAAATATTTGGAACGCTTGGATTGTCGGCGTACGAAGAATTGAGCGTAACTTTTGCACACGGTGTCCGATTTTGGCCAGTAAGAACTTTTTGGAAATGTAGCGACCGTTTTTGATTGAACTCACCACTTTCATCGTGATGTATGATGGATTTTGGCCATTTTTTGAAAGAGTGAGCACTTGCATATTTGGAACGCTAGGATTGTCGGCGTACGAAGAATTGAGCATAACTTTTGCACACGATGTCCGTTTTAGGCCCACAAGAACTTTTTGGAAATGTAGTTACCGTTTTGGATTGAACTCACCACTTTATCGCGACGTATGAGGGATTTTGGCCATTTTTCGAAAGTGTGAGCACTTGCATATTTGGAACGCTTGGATTGTCGGCGTACGAA
>NW_019228710.1:0-3798 GCF_002742605.1 Olea europaea var. sylvestris
AATCCAAAATGGTCGCTACATTTCCAAAAAGTACTTATGGACCCAAAACGGACACCGTGTGCAAAAGTTATGCTCAATTCTTCATCCGCCGACTCTCCAAGTATTCAAAATATGCAAGTGCTCATTCTTTCAAAAAATGGCCAAAATCCCTCATACGTCACGATGAAGTGGTGAGTTCAATCCAAAACGGTCGCTACATTTCCAAAAAGTTCTTATGGGCCCAAAACGGACGCCGTGTGCAAAAGTTACGCTCTATTCTTCATCCGCCGACTCTCCAAGCGTTCTAAATATGCAAGTGCTCATTCTTTCGAAAAATGGCTGAAATCCCTCATACGTCACGACGAAGTGGTGAGTTCAATCCAAAATGGTCGCTACATTTCCAAAAAGTACTTATGGGCCCAAAATGGACACGTGTGCAAAAGTTACTCTCAATTCTTCGTACGCCGACAATCCAATCTATCCAAATTTGCAAGTACTAATTCTTTCGAAAAATGGCTGAAATCCCCTATACGTCACGACGAAGTGGTGAGTTCAATCCAAAATGGTCGCCACATTTCAAAAAAGTTCTTATGGGCCCAAAACGGACACCGTGTGCAAAAGTTATGCTCAATTTTTCATCCGCCGACTCTCCAAGTATTCTAAATATGCAAGTGCTCATTCTTTCGAAAAATGGCCAAAATCCCTCGTACGTCACGATGAAGTTGTGTGTTCAATCCAAAACGGTCACTACATTTCCAAAAAGTACTTATGGGACCAAAATGGACACCGTGTGCAAAAGATGCGCTCAATTCTTCGTACGCCGACAATTCAAGCGTTCCAAATATGCAAGTGCTCATTCGTTCGAAAAATTTCCAAAATCCCTCGTACGCCACGACGAAGTGGTGAGTTCAATCCAAAACGGTCGCTACATTTCCAAAAAGTTTTTATGGGCCCAAAACGGACACCTTGTGCAAAAGTTACGCTCAATTCTTTGTCCGCCGACTCTCCAAGCGATCTAAATATACAAGAGCTCATTCCTTCGAAAAATGGCCAAAATCACTCGTACGTCTTGACGAAGTGGTGAGTTCAATCCAAAACGTTCGCTACATTTCCAAAACGTACTTATGGGCCGAAAACGGACACCGTGTGCAAAAGTTACTCTCAATTCTTCTTACGTCGACAATCCAAGCGGTCCAAATATGAAACTGCTCATTCTATCGAAAAATGGCCGAAATCCCTCATACGTCACGACGAAGTGGTGAGTTCAATCCAAAACAGTCGCTACATTTCCAAAAAGTTCTTATGGGCCCAAAACGGACGCCGTGTGCAAAAGTTACGCTCTATTCTTCATCCGCCGACTCTCCAAGCGTTCTAAATATGCAAGTGCTCATTCTTTCGAAAAATGGCCGAAATCCCTCATACGTCACGACGAAGTGGTAGTTCAATCCAAAACGGTCGCTACATTTCCAAAACGTACTTATGGGCCCAAAATGGACACCGTGGGGAAAAGTTGCGCTCAATTCTTCGTACGCGGACAATCCAAGCGTTCCAAATATGCAAGTGCTCATTCTGTCGAAAAATGGCCGAAATCCCTCATACGTCACGACGAAGTGGTGAGTTCAATCCAAAACGGTCGCTACATTTCCAAAACGTACTTATGGGCCCAAAATGGACACCGTGTGGAAAAGTTGCGCTCAATTCTTCGTACGCGGACAATCCAAGCGTTCCAAATATGCAAGTGCTCATTCTGTCGAAAAATGGCCGAAATCCCTCATACGTCACGACGAAGTGGTAGTTCAATCCAAAACGGTCGCTACATTTCCAAAAAGTTCTTATGGGCCCAAAACGAACACCGTGTGCTAAAGTTACGCTCAATTCTTCGTACGCCGACAATCCAATCTATCCAAATTTGCAAGTGCTCATTCTTTCGAAAAATGGCTGAAATCCCTCATACGTCACGACGAAGTGGTGAGTTCAATCCAAAACGGTCGCTACATTTCCAAATAGTTCTTACAGGCCCAAAACGGACACCGTGTACAAAACTTACGGTCAATTCTTCGTATGCCGACAATCCAAGCGTTCCAAATATGCAAGTACACATTCTTTCGAAAAATGGTCGAAGTCCTTCATACGTCATGACGAAGTGGTGAGTTCAATCCAACACGGTCGCTACATTTTCAAAAAGTTCTTATGGGCCCAAAACGGACACCGTGTGCAAAAGTTACGCTCAATTCTTCGTCCGCCGACTCTCCATGCATTCTAAATATGCAAGTGCTCATTCTGTCGAAAAATGGCCGAAATCCCTCATACGTCACGACGAAGTGGTAGTTCAATCCAAAACGGTCGCTACATTTCCAAAAAGTACTTATGGGCCCAAAGCGGACACTGTGTGCAAAAGTTACGCTCAATTCTTCGTCCGCCGACTCTCCATGCATTCTAAATATGCAAGTGCTCATTCTGTCGAAAAATGGCCGAAATCCCTCATACGTCACGACGAAGTGGTAGTTCAATCCAAAACGGTCGCTACATTTCCAAAAAGTACTTATGGGCCCAAAGCGGACACTGTGTGCAAAAGTTACGCTCAATTCTTCGTCCGCCGACTCTCCATGCATTCTAAATATGCAAGTGCTCATTCTGTCGAAAAATGGCCGAAATCCCTCATACGTCACGACGAAGTGGTAGTTCAATCCAAAACGGTCGCTACATTTCCAAAAAGTACTTATGGGCCCAAAACGGACGCCGTGTGCAAAAGTTACGCTCAATTCTTCGTACGCCGACAATCCAAGCGTTCCAAATATGCAAGTGCTCATTCGTTCAAAAAATCAACAAAATCCCTCGTACGTCACGACGAAGTGGTGAGTTCAATCCAAAACGGTGGCTATATTTCCAAAAAGTTCTTATGGGCCCAAAACGAACACCGTGTGCAAAAGTTACGCTCAATTCTTCGTCCGTCGACTCTCCAAGCGTTCTAAATATACAAGCACTCATTCCTTCAAAAAATGGCCAAAATCCCTCGTACGTCACGACGAAGTGGTGAGTTCAATCCAAAACGGACGCTACATTTCCAAAACGTACTTATGGGCCCAAAACGGACACCGTGTGCAAAAGTTACGGTCAATTCTTCGTATGCCGACAATCCAAGAGTTCCAAATCTGCAAGTACTCATTCTTTCGAAAAATGGTCAAAGTCCTTCATACGTCATGACGAAGTGGTGAGTACAATCCAAAACGATCGCTACATTTTCAAAAAGTTCTTATGGGCCCAAAACGGACACCGTGTGCAAAAGTTACGGTCAATTCTTCGTATGCCGACAATCCAAGAGTTCCAAATCTGCAAGTACTCATTCTTTCGAAAAATGGTCAAAGTCCTTCATACGTCATGACGAAGTGGTGAGTTCAATCCAAAACGGTCGCTACATTTCCAAAAAGTTCTTATAGGCCCAAAACGGACACCGTGTGCAAAAGTTACGGTCAATTCTTCGTATGCCGACAATCCAAGAGTTCCAAATATGCAAGTACTCATTCTTTCGAAAAATGGTCAAAGTCCTTCATACGTCATGACGAAGTGGTGAGTACAATCCAAAACGATCGCTACATTTTCAAAAAGTTCTTATGGGCCCAAAACGGACACCGTGTGCAAAAGTTACGCTCAATTCTTCGTCCGCCGACTCTCCATGCATTCTAAATATGCAAGTGCTCATTCTTTAGAAAAATCGCCAAAATCCATCGTACGTCATGACGAAGTGGTGAGTTCAATCCAAAACGGTCGCTACATTTCCAAAACGTACTTATGGGCCCAAAACGGAGACTGTGTGCAAAA
>NW_019228711.1:0-3796 GCF_002742605.1 Olea europaea var. sylvestris
TTCATTGGCTCGATTCCAATTGAATTAGACTAGCAATTTGCCAAAAATGATCAAACCCTAAGGTATCATGAAATCGAAAAAAATTTTTCATTGGCTCGATTCCAATCAAATTACACTAGCAATTTGTCGAAAACGATCAAACCCCAAGGTATCATCAAATCGACAAACACTTTTCATTGGCTCGATTCCAATCGAATTAAAATACCAATTCACGAAAAATGAACAAACTAGAAGTTATCAAGAAATCAAAAACGACTTTTCATGGCTCGATTCCAATCGAATTAGACTAGCAATTCGCTAAAAATGAACAAACTCGAAGTTATCATGAAACCAAAAACTACTTTCCATTGGCTCGATTACAATCGAATTAGGCTAGCATTTCGTAAAAAAATAACAAACCCGAAGTTATCGTGAAATCAAAAACCACTTTTCATTGGCTCGATTCCAATCGAATTAGACTAGCAATTCTCCAAACACGAACAAACCCGAAGTCATCATGTAATCAAAACCACTTTTCATTGGCTCGATTCCAATCAAATTAGACTAGTAATTCGCCAAAAACGAACAAACCTGAAGTTATCATGAAATCAAAAACAACTTTTCATTACCTCCATTCCAATCGAATTAGACTAGAATTTGGCAAACAAATGAATGAGTCCAAAGTTATCATGAAATCAAAAACCAATTTTCATTGGCTCGATTCTAATCGAATTAGACTAGCAATTAGCCGAAAACGATCAAACCCAAAGTTATCGTGAAATCAAAAACCACTTTTCATTGGCTCCATTCCAATCGAATTAGACTAGCAATGCTCCAAAAATGAACAAACCCGAAGTTATCATGAAATCAAAAACAACTTTTCATTAGCTCCATTCCAATAGAATTAGACTAGAATTTTGCAAAAAATGAACGAACCCGAAGTTATCATGAAAACAAAAACCACTTTTCATTGGCTCGATTCCAATCGAATTTGACTAGAATTAGCCGAAAACGATCAAACCTGAAGTTATCATGAATTAAAAAACCACTTTTCATTGGCTCGATTCCAATCGAATTAGACTAGCAATTCGCCAAAAATGAACAAATTCGACATTATCATGAAATCAAAAACCAGTTTTCATTGGCTCAATTCCAATCGAATTAGACTAGCAATTCGCCAAAAATGAACAAATTCGACATTATCATGAAATCAAAAACCAGTTTTCATTGGCTCAATTCCAATCGAATTAGACTAGCAATAAGCCGAAAACGAACAAATCCGAAGTTATCATGAAATCAAAACCCACTTTTCATTGGCTCGAGTCCAATCGAATTAGACAAGCACTTCGTCGAAAACGAACAAACCCGAAGTTTCATGAAATCGAAAACCACTTTTCATTGGCACGATTCAAAATGAATTAGACTAGCAATTCGCCAAAAATGAACAAACCCGAAGTTATCATGAAATTAAAAACCACTTTTCATTGGCTCCATTCCAATCGAATTAGACTAGAATTTCGCCAAAAATGAACGAACTCGAAGTTATCATGAAATCAAGAACTACTTTCCATTGGCTCGATTACAATCAAATTAGTCTTGCATTTCGCAAAAAATGAACAAACCCGAAGTTATCATGTAAAAAAAAACCACTTTTCATTGGCTCGATTCCAATCGAATCAGACTACCAATTTTCCAAAGACGAACAAACCCGAAGTTATCATGTAATCAAAACCACTTTTCATTGGCTCGATTCCAATCGACTTAGACTAGCAATTCGTGGAAAATGATCAAACCCAAAATTATCAAGAAATCAGAAACCACTTTTCATTGGCTCGATTCCAATCGAATTAGACTGGTAATTCGCCAAAAATGAACAAACTCGAAGTTATTATGAAATCAAAAACAACTTTTCATTAGCTCCATTTCAATCGAATTAGACTAGAATTTGGCAAAAAAATGAACGAACCCGAAGTTATCATGAAATCAAAAACCACTTTTCATTAGCTCGATTCCAATCTAATTTGACTAGAATTAGCCGAAAATGATCAAACCCGAAGTTATCATGAAATAAAAAACCACTTTTCATTGGCTCGATTCCAATCGAATTAGACTAGCAATTCGCCAAAAATGAACAAATTCGACATTATCATGAAATCAAAAACCAGTTTTCATTGGCTCAATTCCAATCGAATTAGACTAGCAATAAGTCGAAAACGAACAAACCCGAAGTTATCATGAAATCAAAACCTACTTTTCATTGGCTCGAGTCCAATCGAATTAGACAAGCACTTCGCCGAAAATGAACAAACCCAAAGTTTCATGAAATCGAAAACCACTTTTCATTGGCACGATTCCAATCGAATTAGACTAGCAATTTGCCAAAAATGAACGAACCCGAAGTTATCGTGAAATTAAAAATGAATTTTCATTGGTTCCATTCCAATCGAATTAGACTAGAATTTCGATAAAAATGAACAAACTCGAAGTTATCATGAAATTAAAAACTACTTCCATTGGCTCGATTACAATCGAATTAGTCTTGCATTTCGCAAAAAACGAACAAACCCGAAGTTATCATGTAAACAAAAACCACTTTTCATTGGCTCGATTCCAATCGAATTAGACTACCAATTTTCCAAAGACGAACAAACCCAAAGTTATCATGTAATCAAAACCACTTTTCATTGGCTCGATTCCAATCGAATTGGACTAGCAATTCGCTAAAAATGAACAAACCTGAAGTTATCATGATATCAAAACCCACTATTCATTGGCTCGATTCCAATCAAATTAGACTAGCAGTTCGCAGAAAATGAGCAAACCCAAAGTTTCATGAAATCGAAAATCACATTTCATTGGCTCGATTCCAATTGAATTAGACTAGCAATTTGCCAAAAATGATGAAACCCTAAGGTATCATGAAATCGAAAAACAATTTTCATTGGCTCGATTCCAATCAAATTACACTAGGAATTTGCCGAAAACGATCAAAACCCAAGGTATCATCAAATCGAAAAACACTTTTCATTGGCTCGATTCCAATCGAATTAAAACACCAATTCACGAAAAATGAACAAACTAGAAGTTATCATGAAATCAAAAACAACTTTTCATGGCTCGATTCCAATCGAATTAGACTAGCAATTCGCTAAAAATGAACAAACTCGAAGTTATCATGAAACCAAAAACTACTTTCCATTGGCTCGATTACAATCGAATCAGGCTAGCATTTCGTAAAAAAATAACAAACCCGAAGTTATCATGAAATCAAAAACCACTTTTCATTGGCTCGATTCCAATCGAATTAGACTAGCAATTTTCCAAAGAAGAACAAACCCGAAGTCATCATGTAATCAAAACCACTTTTCATTGGCTCGATTCCAATCAAATTAGACTAGTAATTCGCCAAAAACGAACAAACCTGAAGTTATCATGAAATCAAAAACAACTTTTCATTAGCTCCATTACAATCGAATTAGTCTAGAATTTGGCAAACAAATGAATGAACCCGAAGTTATCATGAAATCAAAAACCAATTTTCATTGGCTCGATTCTAATCAAATTAGACTAGCAATTAGCCGAAAACGATCCAACCCGAAGTTATCGTGAAATCAAAAACCACTTTTCATTGGCTCCATTCCAATCGAATTAGACTAGCAATGCTCCAAAAATGAACAAACCCGAAGTTATCATGAAATCAAAAACAACTTTTCATTAGCTCCATTCCAATCGAATTAGACTTGAATTTTGCAAAAAATGAACGAACCCGAAGTTATCATGAAATCAAAAACCACTTTTCATTGGCTCGATTCCAATC
>NW_019228712.1:0-3795 GCF_002742605.1 Olea europaea var. sylvestris
TAGTAGTTAGTCTTGACTTAAAAGTTAAACAGATAGATGTAAAAACTACCTTCATTCATGGTGATTAAGAGGATGAGATTTATTTAGAGCAACCAAAGGGTTTCAAGGTAAAAGGGAAAGAGAATTTTGTATGCAAGCTTAAGACAGGTTTTATGGTCTGAAGCAAGCACCGAGACATTGGTATGAGAATTTGAGTTTGTTATGGGGAAGTAAGGCTATAAGAAAACAACTTATGATCACTATGTATTTTGTTTAGAAATTTTCTAGTGATGATTTTATTATTTTATTACTCTACGTTCATGATATGTTGATTATTGGTAAGAATGCTTATTCGTTAAGAAAGTGCAGATCGCAAGTGCACATGTCATATTCAAGTAATAAAGTGAACCTTTTGAGTCTGAATCGTCGATTTCTCAAGAAGTGTCTACTTTAAATTACACAATTTTAATCAATTTAATTTTAACAAAGAAAACTAACAAAGAAAACAAACTTACAATTAAAATTATGATTTTGAAAATGAGAAAATAACTAATTACTATACGAAATAAGAAAATATAAAAACTTGGACTATTTTGGAGGGAAACGTGGTTGGGATTAATGATTTTAATGATTTCGTTTAACCGTTGCTAATTAATTTTTTCACAAGTCAATTAACAAATTACTCATTAATTTTTCCATGTAAAATAATTACTTTTGCCCTTGTCTAGAGTGATTTTGCACAAAATTGAACCAAAATTTGACCGTTATCCATGTATGCCAGCCGTAAATTTGGACCTTTAAGGCAAAAAGACATTTTTGCCCCTAGTGATTTAATTCATTATTCACGAGGGCTGGGCATTTTGGTATTTACTTTTCCACAATTAAATATTGCGGCCAAAATGGGACCCGGTAACAGGTGAAAAATTACTGAAAATGGGAGAAAAATCTCTCCAGACAAGAGCTATGTTCTTATAGTTTAATATGATTGATTTTCTTTAGAATATTTTTAACATATACAATTGTCAAAAATGACATTTTACTTAGAGAAAATTTCATAAGTAAGAGATTAAGTATCACACGTTTCAAAATCAAAAAAACAAGTTTCAAACTTCAAAAATTAGATTTATATTAAAATTTATTTATGATTTAATGAATGAATGAATGAATTTATTAATTAAATATAATTATGTCACAACTCTATACAATTTGATCACAAATTAACAATTTAATCAGTCACTTATTATTTTTTGGTCATAAATCAAAAATTTCATGTCACAAATTATTTTACGATCACAATTCAAAAATTTTGCAAGTCACATTTTTATTCATCGATCTAAAATCAAAAAATTATTTAGTCATGGATTAATTTTTTGTCACAACTTATCAAATTATTTGTCACAATTTATTTATTGATAACAAATCATAAATTTTATAGGTCATATATTATTTTTCGATCACGAATCATAAATTTTATAGATCACGAATTATTCGTCGATCACAGAATCAAAATTTTGATTGGTCACAACTCATTTAATCATTGCAAATTATTAGATTAATTGGTCACGATTAATTTTTCGATCACAACTTAATCACTTGTGAGTTACAGATTAACCAATTTAATGATCACGATCAACCAAATCACTTGTGACTACCACCAACACTTGTCACCATCACCTCCAACATTTGTAACCACCATTTCACCACTATCGCTAGCTACACTGCCAACCAAATCGTCGTCTCTATAACCACCATCACCACCACATCCCACCTATCCCACACAATCAGAACTAGGAATGTCAAACGGATCGAGCAGCTCGATTCGTTAAAACCCAGCTCGTAGGCGGCTCGGGCTCATCATTTGACGAGCCTAAGCTTGAGCCCGAGCCAAGCAGGGGGCTCAATCTTGACTCTGCTCATTGAGCCCACGAGCCATTTTTTACGAGCCCAGCTCATGGGCTCAAAAAATATGCAAATTTATAAAAAAAATCAAAAAATGTGCAAATTTACTCAAAAAAAATAAAAAATCACGAGCTTGTGAGCGGCTCGTTAGCTCAACTCAACCTGTGAGCTCATGGCTTGTGAGCTTACGAGCTCGTGGGCTGAGTCGAGCAATGAGCCGAGCTCAAGGTCGAGCTTGGCTTGCCACGAGCCCGAGCTGAGTTTGTGGATTAAAGGGTCGAGTCAAGCCATCCCTAATCGCAACCGCTATCATCATCGCTGTGACTGTCACCTACATTGTTGCCAAATACACCGTCAAATTCATTTCCACCAACTCTAGATTCACTATGCGTAATAAATCCATCCCAACATTATCACACCATGGAAAAAACCACCACCAACAGACAAAAATCAACTAAAACTATGGTAGATCCAAAACCATGGCGGATCCAAAACCACAAAATCACTACTACCGCCTATTGACCTAATGGTTGACTTCTTTTTTTGATTATTATATACAAATTGCGTTTGATTCTAACAAATTGAATTTAAGTGATTGATAGTGATTATTGCAAATTTAAGACACGAAATATTTAGATCGGGAATCATGCAACATTGGCGCAAAACGATATACACACAAGATTTACGAACAAAGAAATGGAAATCGAGCTTTCACGCACCAAATTGCATTGGATGAAGAAATTTAAGACATTAGCTATAGATGCATTTGTATACTCAAGTGTAAAGGTAAAATACTTTAATATTTCGCATCAATTATAGCTCAAACAATTTTTATGCACGGAAATTATCATGACAAACTTTACTTGCATAAAAATTATTTTCAAAAGATAAGTAATTTGATTTTCACAAATTAAACCTTTATGAAATTACTTATCTATATGAAGTATATAAGAAAGTCGTTCAAATACCTTACAGGAATTCTTTTTTTCACGAAAAAGGAAAATTTGATGGGAAAATAAAAGGCCTGTCCGGACGTCCGGATGCAATGTCCAACGGTCACATTTTTAACCGTTTGGCAAATGGCTAGTTAATCGTCAGGATAACAAGTGAACGTCCAAACCACTTGTCTGGATCTCCTGATTGATGGCTATAAATACCTCTCTTTATACCTCTTTTAAAATAAGCTTTTAGAATATTAAAGAGAGTTATTTATTGATCTTATCTACTTTTTTTCAATCTTTAAGAGATCAAAATATCCATTTGTTGAAAAGCTTTTTGAGTGAGTAACTCTTTCAAAAATCATATATCTCAATAAAAGTTTTTCACACAACACTTGAGCTATATTCCTTGTGATTTATTGAAGTGTTTGTGCATAATTCTCTCTTAATATTTAGTTGTGTTCATATCATTTGTTAAGAGATAAACCTTTCAATTGTAACTTTGATTTTCTTGTGGGTCGAGTTGAGGTCCCGAAAAGCTCAACGTATAAAAAGATCGGTGCTCCTTAGTTGTAAGTTATCGAAAGCATTGCAAGGATTGGATTGCACCATAAGTCAATCAAAGTTAGTGAAAAAGACATTGCTCGTGACGGAGAGTTTGGTAACGGGGAACGTAGATCGTGATTGGATCGAACCTCCTTATTACATCGTTTGTACTCTCTTTTCCCTTCCTCTTATTACTTTTGTGTTGTCTTGTTTATTCATAGTTATTTGCTTAAATTTGCATTTATTTTAGAAAAGTTATCAAATAATCAATTCACCCCCTCTTGGTTAGTTATTCTTGAGTCTTCAATTGGTATTAGAGCTTGGTACTCTTTTTTGATTCTACAATCTTGAGTAATGGCTAACCAAGTTTTTCAAAATAGTGAGGGGCACTCTATAAACCGGCCTCCTTTCTTTAATGGTACACATTATAACT
>NW_019228713.1:0-1337 GCF_002742605.1 Olea europaea var. sylvestris
AAAACATTATCTCCAATCAGACGGCCTGGGATGAAACCACTCTGTGGAGAGGAAATAATGCGCGGTAGCAGTGTACTCAACCGCGTGTTCAAAAGCTTAGTAATAATCTTATTGAACATTGTGCATAAACTGATTGGTCTGAATTCAGTCCATCTGCAAGCACCATCCTTCTTAGGTAGCGAGACAATAGAAGTAGCAGCAAAACCCCGTGGAAGATGACCACCATCAAAGAAATCCAATACCGCCCTGTAAACATCCTCCTGAATGATATCCCAGCAATGCTGGAAGAATAGGGATGAGAAGCCATCCAGACCAACGACACTGTCAGCATCAATACTGAAAACTACCTCCCATACCTCATGAATCAAAGGGGGGCGATTTAGTGCCAGATTATCGTCCACTGTCAATAGCCTCGGAATGACATCAGAACGGATGTGGTCCAAGGGTTGTGGAGGAGCAGATAAGAGATCCTGGTAGAAAGCAACAGCCGAGGTCTGAATATCAGTAGGAGTAGATAACACTTCCCCCGCCTGTGTCCTGATAGACCTGATACGCGATTTGATCCTACGCCCATGAACCATCGCATGAAAATATCGAGTATTGTGATCACCCTCACATGCCAAACGTGAACCGGCCTTTTGCTTCCAAAAGCCCTCCTCAATAGACAAGGTCCGGTTCAAAACTGCCTGGGCCTGATGTAGAAAGTTACGGTTCTCCGGTGTAGGATCTCTATCATATATTATCTCAGCCTCATCAACCCCGACCTCAGTATCGCGCACCCGCTGGAAAATATCTCCAAATACATGTCGGTTCCACCAGCGCAGACCCTGTTTCAGCCTGAAGAACTTCTCCCAAAGAGCGGTCATCCCTGTGAGATGAGTAGGAAGCGACCACTTCTGGGAGACAAAGGCTAAAAAATCATGGTGCTTGGTCCAAACATTGAGGAATCTGAACGGTCTAGGCCCCAAATCATCATCAGAAACCCACTGAAGCAGTAAAGGAGAGTGATCGGATGAAGTCCGATTCAAGTGTCTCACTATAAGCTGTCGACAAAAAGCTGCAGCTGTAGAATTAATAAGTACCCTATCCAATCTCTTTCTAACCCGACCATTGGTCCAAGTATATCGATTTCCAATGAAACCTGCATCCTCTAAACCACAGTCTAACATCATATCAGAGAAAGCAGTAGTGCCACGATTACGGGTATTATGACCAGTGCGCTCTCCATCATGTGTAATAACATTAAAGTCTCCTCCAACTAGCCAAGGATCATCCATATCGAGGGAGATGTGGTGAAGACCCGCCCACAAATCTCTCCTGATAGTAGCATCGCATGA
>NW_019228713.1:1583-4489 GCF_002742605.1 Olea europaea var. sylvestris
AGTGATAGGTGGACTGATAGCCTGAGCAGGAGTTGAAGGAGTGGTAGATGTAACTGGATCTACAACACTGATAACTGGTAAGGCTGTAGCGGCAGGAGGAGCAACTGGAGGAACAGATGGCTGGGTCTGAGCATGTGAGCTAGTGCTAGTAGGTAATGGGACTGATGTGATGACAGTGGACACAGAAAGCGGAATCTGAACTCCAGATGTGCTAGCATCATGTTGCCTCTTCTGATCTCTCTGAACTGGAATCCATCGTTTACGAGGCTCAATAACGACCTCCTTTCCTTTACCCTTATCCTTGGCCATCTCTATAGTAGGCTTAAGAACAGGGTCAACAACTAGAGCAGGTGGTGGTGCAGGACGACAATGCTCCTCAGTATGACCAAAATGTCTGCACCGAAAACAGTAATCTGGCTTCTTCTCATACACAACTGTTTGCCAATATCCTCCACACTTTTCACGCTGAATCCAAATCCTATCTGGAAGCTTATACTCCAAATTAACCTCAATGCATACCCGTGCCTCACTGGGTCGTCGTAGATCTGAAGTGGCCTCATCAATACGTAGTGGGATTCTAATGGCCTTAGCTAGGGCAAACAGACTACTCTTTTCCCGAAAGTGAATGGGTAATAATGGGAATGAAACCCAAACAGGGACAATAGGAGTCTCATGCTTAGGATTAAAGCTGGGCGTCCACTTAAAAACACGCATGAGACAACCATCAATGTACCAAGAGGGCTTAAGAAATAAGCGTGAGTAATCATCCTCATGTGCCAAGTGTATTAGAATATGAGTCCCATCAATAAGTCCAATCATGTAATCACCACAAAAACCAAATTTTTGAAAGTTGTCATGTACCTTAATCATGGAGGACTTGCGATGTGAGAATTTGCCAACAAAAGTAAATTTATACGGTTCAGAAAGAAAGTCCTCTTCTTCCTCGGTAAAGGCAACTGCCGGCTCTCCCATATGCATGAAAGGTTCCTTAGAGGTGAACCTGTGGTCATTGGAGTCCGGTGGGGCTTGCAAAACCTGTGCAAAAGACTTCCGTTGGCTGCGCTCAGCTTGAGAGACTACAGATTTACCGGAAAGTGCAGTCGCATATGACTTCCTAGCTTGATTAATTACTGTAGGGACTTCCCGTGGTAAATTATTTGATGGAATTGGGTCCGTAACAAAATTCCCCACATTTTGCTGAAGTGTCCCCGGCGCGTGACCACCACGCGCCGGCCGTTGACCGGCGGCGATTTTCCAACGGTGTCAGGAAATTATGATTTTTCACAGGTAGATGTGAAATTTCATACTGATCATCACGGTATGTTCCGTTTTCCGAAACGAGTTTAGGATTGGCCAAAATCTGTGATTTTCCGAGCGGCTGGCAGTAACTTGCGATTGCCGGTGAGGGCGCGTCCG
This sequence comes from Olea europaea var. sylvestris, assembly GCF_002742605.1. NCBI lineage: Eukaryota > Viridiplantae > Streptophyta > Magnoliopsida > Lamiales > Oleaceae > Olea > Olea europaea. Next base: position 3,000 of record NW_019228713.1, read on the forward strand.
ACGTCGGAATTGGACCATTTTTTAGACGAAGGTTCTCCTTCTCATGGGTAATCAGATGATATGGTGCGTGCATGTGTCCGAGCTCCATAGAGGGTTTAATTGAAAAATCAGAAATTGGCCCCTCGGGATTCGATCTGCCAATTTCGGGCGATTCAGATGCAATCTCCACCACCCCTAGGGTTTTTGGCCCTTCTGGAATCATTGGTGATGGTCCCAAAACTGTAATATTTTGATTTTGTTGTTGATCTGGTGTTGTTTGGGGTTGAAATCCACCGGGTAAAGGTGGAATATCGGGTGGTGGGTCGAGATTTTTGAAAGTTTGTGCTTTGTCTCCCATTCTAGAGAGAAGGGAGAGCGTTTTCGGCTAGAGAGAGGCCCAGGGCTTAGGGTTTTTTTTTTTAAGCAAATACCACTAGTGTGGTTTATTTTATATAATGAAAAGCGGGAAAACAAATAGAGGAGGGGGGCATGGACCTGACCTCCAGCAAATGTAAATTGTAACAAATATTTGAAGATGAAATGCAATCACACTAAACAAGACACGAACAAAAACTAATGAAAGGTACTCAAGGGTATTCCCGAGGGTAAATCTTCGGGTGGTAGTACATAGACATTGATCGAGTCATGCGTCTGGTTTGAAACATTTTCGGATCATAGTAGTCTGCGATGTCTGGCTCACTCGTTGGAGAGGGGTCTTGCCTGCGTGTAGGAGCCTGCTTTGGTGATAAGAACTTTTCAGATGGTGGTGCACTGAATGTCGGGCGAAAAGCGGGTGCATCTGATCTCATTGTACTAGTCGTAGGTGCGTCTAATCTCATGGTGTTCTGTGCTACGACATCTGAATCATGGGAGATTGACCTGCTTGCTGTAGGGACATCGTCCTCTGCATTTTGCATGCAGTTTCCAAGGCCCATGCCATCCATGTCTCTCTGTATATGTTCTTTCACCTTATTGTGTGTAGGAGCTGTGATAGAAGGACTAGGTGAAGATGTATGCGTAAGAGTCTTACTCACAGAAGGTCCCTCTCCAAAGAGCTTAAAAACCAAGTCCTCAATAGCAAATCTCATGGTAGATCCAACTTTCATTCCATGGTCCTTCTTAAAGTGATCAATCAGCATATGCTTGACACTATGTCGCTCTGAGCTGATCTCAGCCAACAACCCCTGTGCAAGAGTGGTTTGAGGAACTGTCTCGGTACCTGATCCCTGCGCTGATTGAGTACCATCTGTGTGTGTCTTCAATGGTGGAGAACTCATATGCGTCGGCTCAGGGGGTACATCAGTAGTAGCTGTGGGAATAGGAGCTATGGAAGTAATAATAGGAGAAGTGGGTACCTCGATAGGAGCATTTGGAGTAGGCTCAGCAACTGAATGAATATACGGAGGTACCTCTGGATCAACTGTGATACGAGTAGAGATAGGAACTGCCGATGCAGATTCTGACTCAGTCACAACTACGGTAGTAGTAGTGGGAAGCACAGAAGGCACTGC
>NW_019228713.1:4628-48722 GCF_002742605.1 Olea europaea var. sylvestris
CGCTCAATCCAAACCCTGTCGGGCAACTTATGCTCCAAATTCACCTCAATGCACACCCTTGCCTCACTAGGTCGTCTCAAGTCAGTGGTGGCCTCATCAATTCTCAGGGGCATTCCTATTGCCCCAGATAATGCGAAAAGGAACCCTTTCGCACGTAAATGTACTGGAAGCAGAGGGAACGATACCCATACGGGAACTATCGGAGTCTCTTGCTTAGGTGTAAAGTCACATGTCCACTTAAGGACTCTCATCGGACAACCATCAATATACCATGAAGGTTTAAGAAAAAGCCTGCTGTAATCCTCCTCATGTGTAAGGTGTATAAGAATGTGTGTTGTGTCAATCAGTCCCACCTCGAAACAACCATGGAACCCAATCTTAGAAAAAATCTCACGTAACTTCCTCATGATTGGCTTGCGATGTGGAAATTTCCCCACAAGTGTATACTTGTAAGGATCAGCGAGTGTAGCCTCCTCGGACTCAGTCAAAACTATTGCCGGCTCACCCATATGTATAAAGGGTTCTTTAGCAGGAAACCCAGCAGTGGAAGAGTCATCTATACCCTGTACAACCGATGCAAACGACTTCCGTGAACTCCGTTCAGCTTGAGACAGGCCCGGACGGTTAGAAACTGCAGTGGCGTATGTCTTTCGGCCCTGATTGGCACTGTCTGGGCCTCATGTGGAAAAACCGATGATGAAAATGGATTCAAATTAACTGGAAGAACATTCTGATCAAAAGTTGCCGGAGGGCCGCTGGGACGCCGCCGGCCGGCCGCTAGCGGCTCCGTTTTCCGGCCAAAATCAACCGGAGGCAGAAATTTATGATTTTCAACAATCTTGTGTGGAATTTCATGCTGAATAACGCGGTCAGGCGCGTTTCCCGAGGTGAGAACCGTAGAGGCCGAAAATTGCAATTTTTTGACAAACTGCCCGTTTACGTTTGGTGCCGTAATAGGAGCGTCCGACCTCCGATTGCCGTGATTTTTTGACCGAAGGTTCGCCATCTCATGGGCATTCTGAATATCTGGCGCGTGTATCTGTTGGACCATCGTACGAGAATTAATTTCAAAATCAGTTTCGGGCTGTACTTTTTCCAATGCTTCAATTCCGGCCAAATTGGACGTCGAGGACACCACCCTAGGGGTTTTTGGGCCTTCTGAGTTCATTGGTGATGGTCCCATGTCCAAATTCTGATCAGAAGTGGGTGTTTCGACGACCTTGGGATTCGTGCCATGATTTTTCAAACTTAGATCTATTGCGTTGGGGGATGAATCTGATATTGGTGTTATAGGATGTGTTTGGGTCATTGTTGGTGATGATTTTCCACCACTTGGGGTGGTACAATCCGGTGGTTTTGGTGGTGGATCGGGTTTATTGGAGTTTTGGTGGGTTTCTCCCATTCTAGAGAGAAGGGAGAGCGTTTTGGAGGTAGAGAGAGAAAGTGTTGGTTGGTTTTTGGTTTGCCCAGGGCTTAGGGTTTATGGTTTAGGGCTTAGGGTTTAGGGTTTAGGGCTTACGATTTAGGGTTTAGGGTTTCTAGAACACGGGTTGCAAGACATGATGTAGCATTATTTTCAAGCATCCTAGCCACGGTAGGAATGCAACCTGATTTTCAGGCATTTCTTGGCACTTTGTGGGCATGGTGTGTAGGCCATGTTCGAGACACGTCCTGGTCGCAATAGAGAAGCAACCTGATTTTTAGGCAGTTTGTAGGCACGGTGTATAGGTAATGTTTGGGATGCGTCCCGGCCTCGTTAGGGACACAAGCATATTTTCAACCAAATGAAGAAAGCATGGTGTGTAGGGCACAAGCACCTTCCTAGGTATTTTGGGCAGTTTCTAGGACACGGTGTGCAGTCCATGTCCAGGATACGACAAGGACGCATCCTGACTTTTAGGTAGTTTCTGGAACACGGTGTGCAGGCAATGTCTGGGATGCGTCTGGGCCACGGTAGTGATGTAGCCTGGTTTCTGGGCATTTCTAGGACACGGTGTGCAGGCCATATCCAGGATGCTGTACGAACACATCTTGATTTTCACGTAATTCTAGGAAATTTCTTCGACCCAGTGTGCATGCAATCTTCAGGACGCGTTGGGGCTGATGTAGGGATGCGGCCTGATTTCCAGGCATTTCTAAGTAATTTTTGGGACACGGTGTGTAGGCCATGTCCAGGACGCGACAGGGACGCAGGTTGATATTCAGGCATTTCTAGACAGTTTTTGGGACGCAGTGTGCGGGCCATGACCGTGACGCGTCAGGGACATGGCAGGGATGTAGCCTGATTTTCTGGCATTCTTGGGAAGTTTTTGAGCACAGTGTATAGGCCACGTCCGGGATGTGTCCTAGCCTCGATAGGGACGCAGTCTGATTTTAAGGCATTTGTAGGCAGTTTATGGGCACGGTGTGCAGGCCATGTCCAGGATGGGCTGGGACGCAACCTAATTTTCAGGCATTTCTGGGACTCCGTGTGCAAGTGATGTCCGGGACTCATCATGGGCAAGGCAGAGACGGGGTTTGATTTTCAGGCAATTCTGGGCAGTTTCGTGGATACGGTGTACAGGACATGATCAGGATGTGGCAGGGACGCATCCAGACTTTCAGGTATTTTTAGGCAGTTTCTGGAACACGATGTGCAGGCAATGTCTGGGATGCGTCTGGTTCGCGACAGGGATGCAGCCTGGTTTTCAGGCAGTTTTCGAGACACGGTGTGTAGGCCATTCCAGGATGCTGTAGGGACAAATCCTGATTTTCACATTTTTCTATGTAGTTTCTTGGACACGGTGTGTAGGCAATGTTCGGGACTCGTCTAGGCTATGGCCTTATTTTCAGGTAGTTTCTAGGACATGGTGTACTAGTGATGTCTAGGACACGGTATGGACGCAACCTGATTTTCAGGCATTTCTCGTTAGTTTTTAGGTCACAGTGTGCAAGTCATGTCAGGGACACGTCCGGGCCACGATAGGGATAGAGCCTAATTTTTAGATAATTTTGGGCAGTTTTTAAGCACGACATATAGACCATGTCCGGGACGCATCCTGGCCAGGTAGTGATTCATCCTAATTTTTAGGCATTTCTAGGCAGTTTGTAGGCACAGTGCACAGGCCAAGTCCGGGACGCATCCTGGCCGTGGTAGAGACAGCCTGATTTTCAGGCATTTCTAGGCAATTTTTGGGACTCAGTGTGAAGGCCCAGTCTGGGACGCGTCATGGCCATGGCAGGGATACAGCCTGATTTCCAGGCATTTCTAGGCAATTTTTGGGTCATAAGTTTTAGGGTTTAGGGTCTTTTAAATTAATTTAGAATTAAAACCAGGAAATATATACGTGATAAAGAATAATGAAAATAAAATGTAGCTCAACGTTAGAACCCATGAATAATAAAACTAGTCTACACAACGCAACCAAAATTTCCACTACCGTAGTGCCACAAATAAACCTTTTCGTCGCCTTCAAACCAGTACCATCGTTAGTCAGGGCTGGCATCAGTGCATGGTAGTGGTGATGGCGATGATGAGGAGAAGGTGCCTACGCTGTAGATTATTGGCCAGAGCTATGTTTATATGACAGAACCATAACCTCTAGCTTTTGACCGTTCTGACAATTTTCTTCAGCTACATAGATGAAGAAAAATGGACCTGATTTTTCCAATGAAATTGTAGTTTCTCCATCATGGTGTGATTTTATTGGATTGGCATTGTTGCAGATTTTGTAGTCTTCCTCGGTCACTTCCAGCACTGAATCGATCTTCGAATCATACTTTAGAACTAAAGAATCTCCAATCTAAAAATGAATTTTCTTAGCCCATTTGTTGAACTCATCAACAGAAGATGGAACTGCCAATATTCACCACCTACAACGAACTCTCTTGCTTCAAAAAGAACACACAGCAAAAACACGATGGCCGAAAATAAGAAAATATTTTTGAGTTAAGCCATTTTAAGCAAAAAACCGACAGATTTTCAAATAAAATTTGAGTAATTTTGTAGACAATAGAATAGAAAGGTTCAGGGTTTCAAGTTTCGGGTTCAGGGTTCAGGGTCCAAGGTCCAAGGCTTAGTGTTTAGGGCTAAGGGTTTAGGGCTTAAGGTTTAGGGTTTAGGGCTTACAGTTTAGAGCTTATGATTTAGGATTTAGAGTTTCTAGGACATAGGGTGTAGGACATGTCCAGGATGCAGGCTTATTTTCAGGCATTTTTAGACAGTTTCGGGGACTTGGTGTGCATGCCATGTCCGAGACGAGTCTTGGCCGTGGTAGGGACGAAACTTAATTTTCAGGCAGTTTGTGGTCACGATGTGCAGGCCATGTTCGGGACGCGTCCTGGCCGCGATAGGGACACAACCTGATTTTCAGGTATTTCTAGGCAGTTTGTGGGCACGGTGTGCAGTAAATGTTAGGGACACGTCTTGGCCACATCAGGGACACAAGCAAATTTTCAGCCAAATGAAGGAAGTACGGTGTACAGGCCACATCAGACACCCAAGCACCATCCCAGGCATTCTGGGTAATTTCTGGGACACGATGTGTATGCTAAATTCGGGACAAGTCTGGGGCACGACAAGGATGCAGCCTGATTTTCAAGCATTTCTGGGAAGGTTGTGGGCATGGTGTGTAGTCCATGTTGTAGAAACAACTTGATTTTTTGGCATTTCTCGTCAGTTTTTGGGTCATGTTGTGCAGGTCATGTCCGGGACACATCCGGGCACGACAAGGACAGTGCCTGATTTTCAGGTAATTTTGGGCAGTTTTTAGACACATTGCGCAGGCCATGTCCGAGATTCGCCCTGATCAAGACAGGAACGCAACTTGATTTCCACGCATTTCTAGGCAATTTTTGGGATATGATGTGCAGGCAATGCCCAGGATGCAGCATGGAAGCAGCCTAATTTTCATGTATTTCTAGGCAGTTTCTGGGACACGGTGTGCAGGCCACGGCCTAGACGCTGCAGGGACGCAGCCTGATTTTCAAGCATTTCTAGGTAGTTTCTGGGACACGGTGTGCAGGCCATGAACGGGACGCGTCTGGGCCAAAGGAGGGACGCAACCGGATTTTAAGTCATTTCTAGAATGTTTTTGGCATGGCATGCAGGCCAAGTTTGGGACGTATCCTGGCTGCAATAGGGATGCATCTTGATTTTCAGGCATTTGTTAGCCTTTTGTGGCACGATGTGCAGGCCATATCCAGGACATGTCCTAGCCGCTGAAGGGACACAACATGATTTTTAGGCATTTCTTTGCAATTTGTGGGACTCGTTGTGTAGGCCATGTTCGGGACCCATCATGGCCACGGTAGGGATAGAGTCTGATTTTCAGGCAATTTTGGGTTGTTTCTGGGACACGATATATAGGCCATGTCCAGGATGCAGCAAGGATGCATCCTAACTTTTAGGTTTTTAAAGGCAGTTTCTGGAACACGGTGTGCGGGCAATGTTCGAAATGCGTCTGGGTCGCGGTAAGGATTCAACCTGGTTTTCGGGCATTTCTAAACAGTTTCTGGGACACGGTGTGCAGGCCAACCTGATTTTCACGTATTTCTCTACAATTTCTTGGACACGGTGTGCAGGCAATGTTCGAGATACGTCGGGGCTACTGCAGGGATGTAACATGATTTCCAGGCCCTTCTAGGCAGTTTCTGGGGCACGGTGTGCAGGCCATGTCCAGGACGAGGCAGGGACGCAGCCAAATTTTTTGGCATTTTAAGGTAATTTCTAGGACATGGTGTGTAGCCATAACCAGGACGCGTCCGGGGCACGATAGGGACGCCGCTTGATTTTCAGGCATAGCTGGGAAGTTTTTGGGCACGATGTGCAGGACGCGTCTAGGACGCGTCCTGGCCGCGGTAGGGACGTAGCATGATTCTCAGGCATTTGTGGGCACAGTGTGTAGGCCATATCCGAGATGTATCCTGGCCTCGGCAAGGACACAACCTTATTTTCAGGCATTTCTTGGCAATTTCTAGGACTCGGTGTATAGGCCATGTCCAGGACGTGTCATGGCATGGCAGGGACGGAGCCTGATTTTCAGGCAATTCTGGGTAGTTTCTGGGACACGGTGTGCAGGCCATGTCCAGGATGCAACAGGGATGCATCCTGACTTTCAGGTATTTTTAGGCAGCTTCTAGAGTACAATGTGCAGGTAATGTCCAGGATGCAACTGGGCTGTAGTAGGAATGCAGCCTAATTTTCAGGCATTTGTAGGTAGTTTGTGGGCACGGTGTACAGGCCATGTCCAGGACGTATCCAGGCCGCGGCTGGGACGTCACCTAATTTCCAGGCAATTTTTGGGACTCGATGTGTAGGCCATGTCCGGGATGCATCATGGCCAAGGCAGGGACGGAGCCTAATTTTCGGGCAATTCTAGACAGTTTCATGGACACGGTGTGTAGGCCATGTCCAGGATACGGCAGGGACGCATATAGACTTTTAGGTATTTTTAGGCAATTTCTGGAACACGATGTGCAGGCAATGTCCGGGACGCTTCTGATCCATGATGGGAAATGCGGCCCGATTTTCAGGACACGGCATGCAGGCCATGTCCAGGATGTTGCAGGGACACATCCTGATTTTCACGTTTTTCTATGTTGTTTCTTGGACACGGTGTGTAGGCAATGTTTGGGACTCGTCTGGGCTGTGGCAAGGATGCAACCTTATTTCTAGGCATTTCTAGGTAGTTTTCGGGGCATGGAGCGTTGGCAATGTCCAAGACGTAGCCTGAGTTTTGGGTATTTCTCGTCAATTTTTGGATCATGGTGTACAGGTCATGTCAGGGACACGTTCAGGCTACGGCAGGGACAGAGCCTGATTTCGGGCAGTTTTGGGGCACGGTGCACATACCATATTCAGGACACGTCCTGGCTAGGCGGGGACACAGCCTGATTTTCAGGCATTTCTAGGCAGTTTGTGGGCGCGGTGTGGAGGCCTAGTTCGGGATACATCCTGGCCGCGGTAGAGACATGACTTATTTTTAGGCATTTCTAGGTAATTTTTTGGGTATTAGGGTTTTTTGAAATTAATTTAGAATTAAAACCAGGAAATATATACGTGACAAAGAATAACGAAAATAAAATGTAGCTCAACGTTAGAACGCATGAATAATAAAACTATTCTACACAACAAAACCAAACTTCCCACCGTCGTAGTGCCACAAATAAACCCCTCTGTCGCCTTCAGACAAGTGCCATCGTTAGTCGGGGCTGGCGCTGGTACATGGTAGTGGTGATGGTGATGCTGAGGAGAAGGTGCCTATGCTGTAGATTGGTGGTCGAAGCCATGTTTATAGGATAGAACCATAACCTCTAGCTTTTGACCCTTCTGGCAATGTTCTTCAGCTCCACTGATGAAGAAAAATGGACTTGATTTTTCCAGTGAAATTGTAGTTTCTCCATCATGGTGTTATTTTATTGGATTAGCGTTGTTGTAGATTTTGTAGTCTTCCTCGGTCACTTCCAACACTGAATCACTCTTGGAATCATACTTTAGAACTAAAGAATCCCTGATCTGAAATCGTGTTTTCTTAGCCCATTTGTTGAACTCGTCAATAGAAGATGGAACTGCCCATAAATTATTTTCACTGCCTACTACGAACTCTCTTGCTTCAGAAAGAACACATAACAAAAACACGAAGTCCGAAAATAAGAAAATATTTTTGAGTTAAGCTATTTTAATCGAAAAATTGACCGATTTTCAAATAAAATTTGAGTAATTTTGTAGACAATAGAATAGAATGGTTTAGGGTTTAGGGTACAGGTGCAGGTGCAGGTGCAGGTTCAGGTTCAGGTTCCAGGGTCCAGGTTTACGGTTTAGGACTTAGGGTTTAGGGCTTAGGGGTTTTTTTTAACCAAATACCACTAGTGTGGTTTATTTTGTATAATGAAAAGCGAGAATACAACTAAAGGATGGGGCATAGACCCGACCTCCAGCAAATGTAAATTGTAACAAATATCTCAAGATAAAATGCAAACAAAATAAATAGGACACGAACAAAAAACTAGTGGAAGATACTCAAGGGTATTCCTGAGGGTAAATCATCAGGTGGTAGTACATAGACATCAATCGGGTCTGAAACATTTTCTGATCATAGTAGTCTGCGTTGTCTAGCTCGCTCGTTGGAGTGGGGTCTCACCTACGTGAAGGAGCCTGCTTTGGTGAAAAGTACTGCTCAGATGGTGGTGCACTGAATGTCGGGAGAAAAGCGGGAGCGTCTAATCTCATGGTACTCTGTGCTACAACATTTGAATCATGGGACCTGCTGACTGTAGGGACATCGTCCTCTGTGCACGTAGTCTCCAAGGCCCATGCCATCTATGTCTCTCTGTATATGATCTTTCACCTTATTTTGTGTAGGAGCTATTATAGAAAGATCGGGTGAAGGTGGTTTGAGGAACTTTCCTGGTACCTGATCCCTGTGCTGACTGAGTACCATCTGTGTGTGTCTTCAATGGTGGAGAACTGATATGTGTCGACTCAGGGGGTACATCAGTAGTAGCTTTGGGAATAGGAGCTATGGAAGTAATAATAGGAGAAGTGGGCACCTCAATAGGAACATTTGAGTAGGCTCAGTAATTGAATGATTATACGGAGGTGCCTCTGGATAAACTGTGATGGAGTAGATGTAGGAACTGCTGGTGCAAATAATGACTTTGTCACAACTGCGGTAGTAATAGTGGAAAGCACAGAAGGCACTGCTAAAACTAGCACCCACTATTTCTTTGGCTCCACAAACGTCACCTTGTCTTTATCCTTGTCAGTCCTAGTAATAGGGGGCTAAACAGGGAGATGCACAACAACTATAGGGGGAGGAGGAGGAATAGTAGTACATTGATCATAAGAATGGCCCAAGTGTTTACATTAGAAGCAAAAAAATGGTCACTTCTAATAAATAACTGTTTGCCAAAAGTCACGATTACCAGCACGCTCAATCGAAACACTCTCGGGCAACTTCTGCCTCAAATTCACCTCAATACACACCCTTGCCTCACTAGGGTGTCTCAAGTCAGAGGTGGCCTCATCGAGGTTTAGGGCTTAGGTTTTTTTTTTTTAAATTTTATTTTAGTAAAGACACCCACACATCCTTAATGACTTTTTAGGATCCACCAAGGAAGGTTGATGGGGGTTAAGGGTTCCCCAACCGTATTTATTTCATAAAAATCAAGAGTACAGGGAAAGAGGGGGCATAAACGTGACCTCCAAAAAGGAACAGTGCAACAACTAAAAAATTAAAAATGAACAAAGTAAATGAGGAAGTACTACTTGTACAAGAAAAATGCAATAAGGATAGCTTAAACTACAAACCTCTAAAGCTGGGCAATCCATGTTTGTCGATCTGCACCAATGCCCTAATCTGTCAAGGCAGGTCGAGGTTTAGCGCTTACGATTTAGGGTTTAGGACTTACAGTTTACGGTTTAGGGTTTATTTGTCTGAATTACAGCAAAATTCAGTTTTACAGATATTTGTAAAGTCATAGAATGTTTAACTAAGCTAAAACACAATAATTATAGGATAATAATTATTAACTAGATTAGAAGAAGCCATTGTATGGACTTAATTGAGGAGGCATCTGAGAAGATGAGACCACATCCATCAAATTCGTGTCCATTATGCTTCCAAACGTTGTACCTTGATCAATTGTTAGTAGATTTGTTGTTTAATTTACGTTTCCAGCATTGCCTCCATCCCATTGATATGAAAAGTACAACTCATCAGGATAAATCTGTAAAGCTTCAGTCTCCACACTTCGAAATTTAGAATTAAATTCCATTATTAAATCTGAATTCTCAGAAGGGAAAAATTTATTTCCCATAGGGTTTGGAGCAGAATGGAATAAGTCATTTTCCACATATTCTACAGCAGGCAGTTGAGAATCAGTTGTCTGTAAAATCTCTAGGAAAGTGAAGAAGATGGTGGGATGATTATAATTTTCATCAATGTTGAAGCTATAAGTATTCTCAGATGTCCCTTTAGCGGGATTCATTGGTTGACAATGATCGACTGGAATTGAATCGACGGACTGATTGTTTTCAAACAGGGTTTTAATGAAATCGATTTCGTCATTGCATGATCGAAACTGAAAAAGGGTGTAGAGTCGTCATCATCAGAGAGTGGTGTGCTAGTGTTGGACGGATTTGTTGTAGTGGTGGTGGTGCCAAAATTTGAGTTAGTGGAGGTGGAACCATTACTGAAATATTTTTTTATGATGTAATCTTGTAATACTGTTAACTGTCTTCTATCTCCTTTTACTTTCTTTATCTTCTCCTTGATATCTGCCTCCTTTTTGTGGCATTCCAGTGATTCTTTATTGAATATTTAGTTCTTCCAGGAATGTACTTAGCTATCTCCGCCCATCGATTTCCTTGTCCTTCATGTGCTTGAATTAACCATCTCTCTTCATCTTCAGTCGAAACGTCCTTCTTGATATGAGGACGCGGATGATTATTCCATCGCTCGCGACACTGTTTTCCCACTCTACCAACCATTTCTTTAGCTATTACAACCCATTTCCCCAATCCAAATTGAAGTACTAAGCTAATCAGTCTCCTGTCTTCTTCGCCTGTCCACTGGCCTTTTATCTGATATCGGGAAGAAGAACTACCATCTCTCTTCTCCTTCCAATCAGGATTGACCGGTGCGACCATCACATTTACTGAAAGATTTTCACCTCGAAGTTTGTTTTTAATGTTGAAGCCCTTCCATGAAGCTTGGCTCTTCGATGGTATAATTACTGGTTGTGCCATTTGAAGAAAAATTCTAAAACTGATTTACTTCATTAGAAGGAAAATGGTTTAGGCTTTAGGGTCTAGGGTTCAGGGTTTAGGGTCTAGGTCCGGGGTCTAGGGTTTAGGATCTATGGTCCAGGGTCCAGGGGTTAGGGTCCAGGGCTTAGGATTTAGAGCTTAGGGCTTACGGTTTAGGGCTTGGGGTTTAGGGTTTCTGGGACATGGTGTGCAAGACATATCCAGAACGCAACCTTATTTTCCAGCATTTCTAGGCAACTTTTTGGACGCGATGTGCAGGTCATGTCCGTGACGCGTCCTGGTCGCGAACGCAATTTGATTTTCAGGTATTTCTAGGTAGTTTATGGGCACGGTGTGCAGGCCATGTCCGAGAGACGTCCTGGCCGCAAACGTAATCTGAATTTTAGGCATTTCTAGGCAGTTTGTTGGCACGGTGTGTAGGCAATGTTCGGGACGCGTCCTGACCACGTTTGGGACGCAAGTAGATTTTCAACCAAATGAAGGAAGCACGGTGTGCAGGCCATATTAGGGGTGCAGGCATGTTCCCAGGCATTCTGGGCAGTTTTTGGGACACGGTGTGCAAGCCAAATTCAGGATAAGTCATGGCCACGGAAGGGAAGCAGCCTAATTTTCAAGCATTTTTCGACAATTTTTTGGCACTGTGTGCAGGCCATGTTCGGGACGCATCCTGGACACGGTAGGGACGTAGCCTAATTTTCAGGCATTTCTAGGTCATGGTGTGTAGGCCATGTTTAGGACGCATCCGAGCCACGACAGGGACGAAGCCTGATTTTTCAGTATTTCAGGACAGTTTTTGCGTACGGTGTGTAGACCATGTTCGGGACGCGTCCTGATCATGGCAGGAACGCAACCTGACTTCTAGGCATTTCTAAGCAGTTTCTGGAACATGGTGTGTAGGCAATGTCCAAGATGCGACAGGGAGGCAGCCTGATTTTCATGATATCCTAGGTAAACTCTGGGACGCGGTGTGCAAGCTAAATTCGGGACTCGTTTGGGCTGCGAGAGGGATGCTTACTAATTTTTAGGCATTTCTACACAATTTTTGGGACACGATGTGCGGGCCATGTCCTGGCCAGGGTAGGGATGCAACCTTATTTTCAGGCATTTTTAGGAAGTTTCTGGGTCACAGTGTCTAAGCCAAGTCTAAGATGCAGCAGGGATGTATCCTGATTTTCAGGTGTTTCTAGACAATTTTCTGGTGCACGATGTGCAGGCCATGAATCGGACGCCTCTGGGTGACGGTAGGGACGCAGTTTGATTTTCACGCATTTTCGAAAAGTTTTTGGGCACGATGTGCAGGCCACGTCTAGGACGCGTCCTGATCGCGGTGGGCACGTCGACTAATTTTCAAGCATTTGTAGGCAATTTGTGGTCACGGTATGCAGGCCATGTCCAGGAAGTATCCTAGCCGCGGTAGGGACGCAGGCTGATTTTCAGGCATTTCTTGGCAATTTCTAGGACTCGATGTGCAGGCCATGTTCGGGACGCGTCATGGCCACGGTAGGCATGGAGCCTGATTTTCAAGCAATTCTGCATAGTTTCTAGGACACGGTGTGCAAGGCATGTCCAGGATGCGGCAGGGATGCATCCTGACTTTCAAGTATTTTTAAGCAGTTTCTGGAACACGGTGTGCAGGCAATGTTCGAGATGCGTCTGGGCCGTGGAAGGGATGCAGCCTAGTTTTCAGATATTTCTAGGCAGTTTCTGGGACACGATGTGTAGGGCATGTCCAGGATGCTACAGGGAAACATCCTGATTTTCACGTATTTCTAGGCAGTTTCTTGGACACTGTGTGCAGGCAATTTTCGGGACGCGTCGGGCTGTTGTAGGGATGCAGCCTGATTTCTCAACATTTCTAGGCAATTTCTAGGATACAAGCCTTAGCTGAGACGCGTCTAGGCCACGTCAGGCACGTAGCTTGATTTTCAGGCATCTGTTGGAAGTTTTTGGGCACTGTGTGCAGGCTATGTTCGGGATGCGTCTTGACTACAGTAGGGACGAATCCTAATTTTTAGACATTTGTAGGCAGTTTGTGGGCACGGTGTGCAGGCCATGTCCGGGACGCAGCCAGATTTTTAGGCATTTCTTGGCAATTTCTGGACTTAGTGTGCAAGCTATGTTTAGGACGTCTCATGGCCACGACAGGGACGTGTCTTGGCCACGGTAGGGATACATCCTGATTTTCAGGCATTTGCAGGCTTTTTGTGGGCACGATATGCAGGCCATATCCGGGACATGTCCTAGCCGCGGTAGGGACGCAGCCTAATTTTCAGGCCATGTTCGATTTTTTAGGTAGTTTGTTGAACGCAGTGTGCAGGCAATGTTCGGGACGCGTCTGGGCTACGGTAGGGATTCAACCTTATTTTCGGGCATTTCTAGATAGTTTCTGGGACACGGTGTGTAGGTCATCCTAATTTTCACATATTTCTTAATAATTTCTTGGACACGGTCTGCAGATAATGTTCGGGACTCGTCGGGGCTGCTGTAGGGATGCAGCATGATTTCCAGGTCCTTCTTGGCGAGCAATTTCTGGAACACGGTGTTCAGGCCATGTCCTGGATGAGGCAGGGACGCAACCAGATTTTTAGGCAGTTTGTAGGACACGATGTGCAAGCCATGACCAGGACGCGTCCAGGCCACGATAGGGATGCAACTTGATTTTTAGGCAATTTTGGAAAATTTTTGGGCACGGTGTACAAGGCACGTCCGGGACGTGTCCTGGCCGTGGTAGGGACGCAGCTTGATTTTCAGGCATTTATAGGCAATTTGTGGGCACGGTGTGCAGGCTTTGTCCCGGACGCGTCCTAGCCTCGGCAAGGACACAGCCTGATTTTCAGGCATTTCTTGGCAATTTCTAGGACTTGGTGTGTAGGCCATGTTCGGGATGCCTCATGGCCATGGCAGGGATGGAGCCTAATTTTCAGGCAATTCTAGGCAGTTTCTAGGACATGGTGTGCAGGCCATGTCCAGGATGGGACAGGGACGCATCTTGACTTTCAAGTATTTGTAGGCAGCTTCTGGAGCACGGTGTGCATGCAGTGTCCGGGACGCGTCTGGGCCACGGTAGGGATGCAGCTTGGTTTCCAAGCATTTTTAGGCAGTTTTTAGGACATGGTGTGTGGGCCCTGTCCAGGATGCTGTAAGGACACATTCTGATTTTTACGTATTTCTAGGCAATTTCTTCGACCCAGTGTGTAGGTAATTTTCGTGACATGTTGGGGCTGCTGTAGGGATACAGCCTGATTTCCAGGCATTTCTAGGCAGTTTTTGGGACACGATGTGCACGCTTTGTCCAGGACGCGATAGGGACGCAGCCTGATTTTCAGGCATTTCTAGGCAGTTTCTGGAACACGATGTTTAGGCCATGACCAGGACGCGTCAGGGCTATGCAGGGATGTAACCTGATTTTCAGGCATTCTTAGGAAGTTTTTGGACACGGTGTGCAGGCCGCGTCCGGGACGTGTCCTAGCCACTGTAGGGATACAGCCTAATTTTCAGGCATTTGTAGGTAGTTTGTGGGCATGGTGTGTAGGCCATATCTGGGACGCATCCAGACTGTGGCTGGGATGCCAACTAATTTTTAGGCATTTCTTTGTAATTTTTGGGACTCGGTGTGCAGGTCATATCTGGGACGCGTCATGGCCAAGGCAGGGACAGAGTCTATTTTCATGCAATTCTGGGCAGTTTCATGGACACGGTGTGCAAGCCATATCCAGGATGCGGCAGGGACGCATCTAGACTTTCATGTATTTTTAGGCAATTTCTGGAACACAATGTGCAAGCAATGTTCGGGACGCGTCTGGTCCGCGGTAGGGATGCAGCCTGGTTTTCAGGTAGTTTTCGGGACACGGTGTGTAGGCTATGTCCAAGATGCTGCAGGGACACATCCTTATTTCCTCATTTTTCTATTTAGTTCTTGGACATGGTGTGTAGGCAATGTCTGGGACTCGTCTGGGTTGCGGCAAGGATGCAGCCTAAACAGGGGGATACACAATAATTGTAGGGGATGAAAAGGAACCATATTACACTGATCATAAGAATGGCCCAATTGTTTACAAGAGAAGCAAAAAATTGGCCGCTTCTAATAAATAACTATTTGCCAAAAGCCACGGTTACTGGCGCGCTCAATCCAAACCCTCTCGGGCAACTTATGTCCCAAATTCACCTCAATACACACCCTTACCTCACTAGAGCATCTCAAATCGGAGGTGGCCTCATCGAGGTTTAGGGTTTAGGGTTAAGGGTTTTTTTTTGCCTGAATTTTCCTAAGTTCTAACGAAGCGGCAGAATTCAATTTTACTGATATTTGTAAAGTCATAGAGTGTTTAATTAAGCCAAAACACAATAAATATAGGATAATAATTATTAACTAGATTAGAAGAAGCCATTGTATGGACTTAATTGGGGAGGCAGCTGAGAATATGAGACCATGTCCATCAAATTCGTGTCCATTGTGCTTCCAAAGGTTGTACCTTGATTAATTATTGGCAGATTTGTTGTTAAATTTACGTACAACTCATCAGGATAAATCTGCGAAGCTTCAGTCTCCACTCTTCAAATGTTAGAATTAAATTCCATGGTTAAATCAGAATTCTCAGAATGTAAAAATTTATTTCCCATAGGGTTTGGAGCATAATGGAATAAGTCATTTTCCACATATTCTATAGCAGGCAGTTGAGAATCAGTTGTCTGTAAAATCTCTAGGGAAGTGAAGAAAATGGTGGGATGATTATAATTTTCATCAATGTTGAAGCTATAAGGATTCTCAGATGTCCCTTCAGCTGGATTCATTGGTTGACAATGATCGACTGGAATTGAATCGATGGACTGATTGTTTTCAAACAGGGTTTCCATGAAATCCATTTCTTTATTACATGATTTGAGACTGAAAAATGGTGTAGTCTTCATCACTAGAGAGTGGTGTACCGGCTTTGGATGGATTTGCTGCAGTGGTGGTGGTGCCAGAATTTGAGTTAGTGGAGGTGGAACCATTATTGAAATACTTTTTTATGATGTAATCTTATAATAATGTTGACTGTCTTCTATCTCCATTTACTTTCTTTATCTTTCTCCTTGAAATCTACCTCCTTTTTATCGCATTCTAGTGATTCTTTATTGAATTTTTAGTTCTTCCAGGAATGTACTTAGCTATCTCTGCCCATCGATTTCCAAGTCTTTCATGTGCTTGAATTAATCGTCTCTCTTCATCGTCAGTCAAGACGTCCTTCTTGATATGAGGATGTAGATGATTATTCCACCGCGCGCGACACAGTTTTCCCACTCTACCAACCATTTCTTCAGCTACTACAGCTCATTTCCTCAATCCAAGTTGATGAACTAAGCTAATCAGTCTCCTGTCTTCTTCACCTGTCCACTGGTCTTTTATCTGATATCTGGAAGAAGAACTATTCTCTCTCTTCTCCTTCCGATCAGGATTGACCGGTGCAGGTATCACATTTACTGAAAGATTTTCACCCAAAGTTTGTTTTTCATGTTGAAGTCCTTCCATGAAGCATGGCTCTCCGGTGCTGTAATTACTGGTTGTGCCATTTGAAGAAAAATTTTGAAACTGATTTACTTTATTAGAAGGAAAAAGGTTTGGGGTTTAGGGTCCAGGGTTTTTTTTTTTTTTTTAGTAAAGTCATCCACACATCCTTAATGACTTTTTAGGGTCCACCAAGGAAGGTCGATGGGGGTTAAGGGTCCCCAACCATGTTTATTTCATAAAAATCAAGAGTACAGGGAAGGAGGGGGGCATAAACCTGACCTCCAAAAAGCAACAGTGCAACAAATGAAATATTAAAAATGAATAAAGTAAATGAGGAAGTACTACTTCCTTGTACAAGAAAAATGAAATAATGATTGCCTAAACAACAAACCTCTAAAGCTGGGCAATCCATATCTGTCGATTTGTACCAATGCCCTAATCTGTCGAGGCAGGTCAAGTGGTCCATATTCTTGGTAATGCTGGTGATCCCAACCCTCTGAAGTAAGAGAATCTGCAACCTGGTTACCTTCTCTGTAGATGTGAGAAACTATGTCTCTGTCAAGGCAAATGAAGTCTCTGATATGTCTTAGAATACCTTGAATCGTCCATGGTCCTCCACCTTTGGTGATGCAGTGAATCGCCAGCTTTGAATCTACCTCAATCCAAATAGCTGATATCCCAAGACCTCTGGCGAATCAAATCCCATCCAGGGTTCAGGCTCCAGGGTCCAGGGTTCAGGGTCAGGGCTTAGGGCTTTGGGCTTACGATTTAGGGCCTGGGGTTTAAGGTTTTTGGGACACGGTGTGCAAGACATGTCCAGGATGCAACCTTATTTTCAGGCATTTCTAGGCAGTTTCTAGGACATGGTTGCAGGCCTTGTCTGGGATTTTTAGGCATCTCTAGGCAGTTTATGGGCACGGTGTGCAGGACATGTCCAAGAGGTGTCCTGGCCACGTACACAATCTGATTTTTAGGCATTTCTAGGCGGTTTGTGGGCACGGTGTGTAGGCAATGTTTGGGACGCGTCCTGACCACGTTAGGGACGCAAGCAGATTTTCAACCAAATGAAGGAAACATAGTGTGCAAGCCATGTTAGGGATACATGCATTTTCCCAGACATTCTGGGTAGTTTTTGGGACACGGTGTGCAGGCCAAATTTGGGACAAGTCATGGCCACGGAAGGGACATAGCCTGATTTTCACGCATTTTTTGACAGTTTTTGGGCACTGTGTGCAGGCCATGTCCAGGATGTATCCTGGACGTGACAAGGACGTAACCTCATTTTCAAGAATTTCTAGGCAGTTTCTAGGTTATGGTGTGCAGGCCATGTTCAAGACGCATCCAAGCCAAGGCAGGGACGGAACCTAATTTTCAGGTATTTCAGGGTAATTTTTTGGCACGGCATGTAAACCATGTTCAGGATGTGTCCTAATCATGGCAAGAACGCAACTTAATTTCCAGGCATTTCTAGGCAATTTCTAGGACACGGTGTGCAGGCAATGTCCAAGATGAGGGAGGGACACAGCCTAATTTTCATGATATTCTAGGCAATTTTTGGGACGCGGTGTGCAGACCATGTTCTGGACTCGTTTGGGCCGCGATAAGGATGCAGCCTAATTTCTAGGCATTTCTACGTAGTTTCTAGGACACAGTGTGCAGGCCATGTCCTAGCCGCGGTAGGGACGCAGCCTGATTTTCAAGCATTTCTAGGTAGTTTCGTGGTCACAAAGTGTAAGCCATGTCCAGGATGCTGCAGGGACGTATCCTAATTTTCGGGTATTTCTAGATGGTTTTCTGGTACACGGTGTGCAGGCAATGTCCGGAACGTGTTTGGGCTGTGGCAGGGATGCAACCGGATTTCAAGGCATTTCTTGGCAATTTTTGGGACACAGTGTGCAATCCACGTCCACGATGCGTCAGGGACGTAGCTTAATTTTCAGGCATTTCTAGGCAATTTCTGGGAGATGGTGTGCAGGCCATGAACGAGACGCTTCTGGGTGACGGCACGGATGCAGCCTGATTTTCAGGCATTCTAGGAAGTTTTTAGGCACGGTGTGCTGGCCAATTCTGGGACTTGCTTGATCGTGGTAGGGATGCCGCTTGATTTTTAGGCATTTGTAGGCAGTTTGTGGGCACGATGTGCAGACCATGTCCAGGACGCATCCTAGCTTCGATAGGGATGCATCCCGATTTTCAGGCATTTCTTGGCAATTTCTGGGACTCAATGTCAAGCCATGTTCAAGATGTGTCATGGCCACGATAGGGACGGAGCCTCATTTTCAAGCAATTCTAGGCAATTTCTAGGACTCAGTGTGCAGGCCATGTCAAAGATGCAGCAGGGACACATCCTGACTTTCAGGTAATTTTAAGTAGTTTTTGGAACATGATGTGCTGGTAATGTTCGGGACGCATCTGGGCTATGGCAAGGATGTATCCTAGTTTCCAGGCATTCCTAGATAGTTTCTGGGACACGGTGTGTAGGCTATGTCCAGGACGCGGCTGGGACGCAGCTTGATTTATAGGCTTTTCTAGGCAGTTTTTTGGGACACGGTGGGCAGGCTTTGATCGAGATGTGTTTGGGCCACGTCAAGGACGTAGCTTGATATTTAAGCATTCGTGGGAAGTTTTCGGGAACGGTGTGTTGGCCACATTCGGGACGTGTCCTGGCCGCTGTAGGGAAGCATCCTGATTTTCAGGCATTTATAGGCAGTTTGTGGGCACGGTGTGCAGGCTATGTTCGAGATGTATCCTGGCCTCGACTGGGACGGAGACTAAATATTAGGCATTTCTTGGTAATTTTTGGGACTCAGTGTGCAGGCCATGCTCAGGGTGCCTCATGGCCGTGGTAGGGACCGTCCTGCCCGCGGTAGGGATGCATTCTAATTTTCAGGCATTTGTAGGCTTTTTGTGGGCATGATGTGCAGGCCATATCCTTGACATGTCCTAGCCGCGGTAGGGATGCAGTCTGATTTTCAGGCATTTCTTGGCAATTTCTGGGACTCGGTGTGCAGGCCATGTTCAGGACACATCATAGCCACGGCAAGGACGGAGCTTAAATTTTGGGCTATTTTGGGCAATTTCTGGGACACGATGTGCATGTCATGTCCAGGATGCGGCAAGGATGCATCCTGACTTTCAGGTATTTTTAGGCAGTTTGTGGAACATGGTGTGCAAGCAATATTTGGGATGCGTTTTGGCCACGGCAGGGATTCAACCTGGCTTTCAGGCATTTCTAGATAGTTTATGGGACACGGTGTGCAAGCCATCCTAATTTTCACGTATTTCTCGACAATTTCTTAGATATGGTGTACAGGCAATATCCGAGACACGTCGAGGCTACTGTAGGGATGCAGCATGATTTTCAGGCCCCTCTAGGCAGTTTCTAGGATACGGTGTGCATGCCATGTCCAGGACGAAGTAGGGACGCAGCCAGATTTTTAGGCATTTTAAGGCAGTTTCTAGGACATGGTGTGCAGGCCATGACCAGGACGCATCCGGGCCATGATAGGGATGCAACTTGATTTTCAGGCAATTTTGGGAAGTTCTTGGGCACAGTGTGCAGGGCACGTCCGGGAAGCGTCCTGGCCGTGGTAGGGACGTAGCTTGATTTTCAGGCATTTGTAGGCAGTTTATGGGCACGGTGTGCAGGCCATGACTGGGACGCGCCTTGGCCTCGGCAAAGACACAGCTTGATTTCCAGGCATTTCTTGGCAATTTCTAGGACTCGGTGTGTAGGCCATGTCCAGGATACTGCATGGCCATGGCAGGGACGAAGCCTGATTTTTAGGTAATTCTGGGCAGTTTTTGGGACACGGTGTACAGGCCATGTCCAGGATGCGACGAGGACGCATCTTGACTTTTAGGTATTTTTGGGCAGCTTTTGGAGCCAGGTGTGCAGGCAGTGTCTTGGACGCGTCTAGGCCGTGGTAGGGATGCAGCCTGGTTTCCAGGCATTTTTAGATAGTTTCTTGGACATGGTGTGAGGGCCATATCCAAGATGCTGTAGGGACACATCCTGATTTTCACGTATTTCAAGGCAATTTCTTTGACCTAGTGTGTAGGCAATTTTCGGGACGCGTTGGGACTGTTATAGGAATGCAGCTTGATTTCCAGGCATTTCTAGGCAGTTTTTTGGACACGGTGTGCAGGCTTTGTCCAGGACGCGACAGGGACACAACCTTATTTTCGGCATTTCTAGGCAGTTTTAGGGACACGGTGTTCAGGCCATGACCAGGACGCATAAGGGCTACGTAGGGATGCAGCTAATTTTCATGCATTCTTAGGAAGTTGTTGGACATGGTGTGCAGGCCGCGTCTGGGACGCGTCCTAGCCACTATAGGGATGCAACCTAATTTTTAGGCATTTGTAGGCAGTTTGTGGGCACGGTGTGCAGGGCATGTCCGGGATGCATCCAGGCCATGGCTGGGATGTTGCCTAATTTTCAGGCATTTCTTTGCAATTTTTGGGACTCGGCGTTCTGGCCATGTCGGGACACGTCGTGGCCAAGGTAGGGACGGAACCTGATTTTAAGGCAATTCTAGGCAGTTTCATGGACACGGTGTGCAAGCCATGTCCAGGATATGGCAGGGACGCATCCAGACTTCCAGGTATTTTTAGGCGATTTCTGGAACTCGATGTGCAGGCAATGTTCGGGATGCATTTGGTCCACGACAAGGATGCAACTTGGTTTTTAGGCAGTTTTAGGGACACGATGTGTAGGCCATGTCCAGGATGCTGCAAGGACACATCTTGATTTTCATGTTTTTCTATGTAGTATCTTGGACACGGTGTGCAGGCAATGTCCGGGACTCTTCTGGGCTGCGGCAAGGATGCAGCCTAAACAGGGGGATACACAACAACTGTAGGGGGAGGAGAAGGAACCGTGGTACACTGATCATAAGAATGGTCCAATTGTTTACAAGAGAAGCAAAAAATCGGCAGTTTCTAATAAATAATCGTCTACCAAAAGCTAGGGTTATCGGCGCACTCAATCCAAACCCTTTCGGGCAACTTATGCCCTAAATTCACCCCAATACACACCCTTACCTCATTAGGGTGTCTCATGTCGGAGGTGGCCTCATCGAGGTTTAGGGCTTAGGGTTTAGGATTTTTTTGGCCTGAATTTCCCTTTAATAAGTTCTAACAAAGCAACAGATTTCAGTTTTACTAATATTTGTAAAGTCATAGAGTGTTTAACTAAGCCAAAACACAATAATTATAGGATAATAATTATTAACTAGATTAGAAGAAGCCATTGTATGGTCTTAATTGAGGAGGTAGCTAAGAAGATGAGACCATGTCCATCAAATCCATGTCCATTGTGCTTCCAAAGGTTGTACCTTAATTAATTGTTGGCAGATTTGTTATTAAATTTACGCTTCCAACATTGTCTCCATCCCATTGATATGAAAAGTACAACTCATCAGGATAAATCTATGAAGCTTCAGTCTCCACGCTTTGAAAGTTAGAATTAAATTCCATGATTTAATCTGAATTTCAGAATGGAAAAATTTATTCCCCATCGGGTTTGGAGCAAAATGGAATAAGTCATTTTCCACATATTCTACAGCATGCTGTTGAGAATTAGTTGTCTGTAAAATCTCCAGGGAAGTGAAGAAAATGGTCGGATGATTATAATTTTCATCAATGTTGAAGCGATAAGTATTCTCAGATGTCCCTTCAGCTGGATTCATTGGTTGACAATGATCGACTGGGATTGAATCAATGGACTAATTGTTTTCAAATAGGGTTTTCATGAAATCCATTTCATTATTACATGATTCAAAACTGAAAAATGGTGTAGAGTCTTCATCACTTGAGAGTGGTGTGCCGACGTTGGAAGGATTTGCTACAGTGGTGGTGATGCTGGAATTTGAGTTAGTGGAGGTGGAACCATTACTGAAATACTTTTTTATGATATAATCTTCTAATAATGTTGACTGTCTTCTATCTCCTTTTACTTTCTTTATCTTTCTCCTTGAAATCTGCCTCCTTTTTGTGGCATTCCAGTGATTCTTTATTGAATTTTCAGCTCTTCCAGGAATGTACTTAGCTATCTTTGGCCATCGATTTCCAAGTCTTTCATGTGCTTGAATTAACTGTCTCTCTTCATCGTCAGTCAAAACGTCCTTCTTGATATGAGAACGCAGATGATTATTCCTTCGCTCACGACACTATTTTCCCACTCTACCAACCATTTCTTCATCTATTAAGTCCATTTCCTTAATCAAAATTAATGTACGAAGCTAATTAGTCTCCTGTCTTCTTCGCCTATCTAATGGCCCTTTATCTGATATCCAGAAGAAGAACTATTCTCTCTCTCTTCTCCTTCCGATCAGGATTGACCGATGCAGGTATCACATTTATTGAAAGATTTTCACCCGAAGTTTTTTTTTCCATGTTGAAGTCCTTCCATGAAGCTTGGCTTTTCAGTGGTGTAATTACTGGTTGTGCCATTTGAAGAAAATTTTTGAAACTGATTTCCTTCATTAGAAAGAAAGTGATTCAGGGTTTAGGGTTTAGGGTCCAAGGTTCAGGATCCAGGGTTTAGGTCAGGGCTTAGGGTTTAGGGCTTTGTGGTTACGATTTAGGGCCTGGGTTTAGGGTTTCTTGGACATGGGGTGCAGGACATGTCTAGGACGCGCCTTATTTTCAGGTATTTGTAGGCAATTTCTGGGACACGGTGTGCAGATCATGTCCGGGATGCGTCCTGGCCGCGGACGCAATCTGATTTTTAGGTATTTCTAGGCAGTTTATGGGTACGGTGTGCAAGCCATGTCCGAGAGGTGTCCTGGCCATGGACGCAACTGATTTTCAAGCATTTGTAGGTAGTTTCTGGGACATGGTGTGCAGGGCATGTTCGGGATGCGTCCTGGCTGCGGACGCAATCTGATTTTTAGGCATTTCTAGGTAGTTTATGGGCACGATGTGCAGGCCATGTCCGAGAGGCGTCTTGGCCACGAACGTAATATGACTTTTAGGCATTTCTAGGCAATTTTTGGGCACGGTGTGCAGGCAATGTTCGGGACGCGTCCTGACCACGTTAGGGACGCAACAGATTTTCAATCAAATGAATGAAGCACGGTGTGCAGGCCATGTTAGGATGCATGCATGTTGCCAGACATTCTGGCAGTTTTTGGGACACGGTGTGCAGGCCAAATTTGGGACAAGTCATGGCCACGGAAGGGACGTTGCCTAATTTTTAGGCATTTTTCGACAGTTTTTGGGCACCGTGTGCAGGCCATGTCTGGGACGCATCCTGGACGTGACAGGGATGTAACCTCATTTTCAGGCATTTCTAGGTCATGGTGTGTAGGCCATGTTCAGGACGCTTCCGAGCCACGGTAGGGACAGAGCCTGATTTTCAGGCATTTCAAAGCAGTTTTTTGGCACGGAGCCTAGACCATGTTCAGGACGTGTCCTGATCGTGGTAGGAATGTAACCTAATTTCCAGGCATTTCTAGGCAATTTTTGGGATATGATGTGTAGGCAATGTCCAAGATGCTGCAGGGACATAGCCTGATTTTCATAATATTCTAGGCATTTTCTGGGACGCCATGTGCATGTAACGCCTCGGCCCCTAGTGGACCGGAACGCTACTTACTTTACTTAGCTTAACCAGTGGTTTAGTAACAAGTGCATACGTTTTAGTGGAAGCTTACATCTTCGGATAATAATTTAAATAACAATACTTCAAATACTTTAAACAAAAACACTGAATCATTTTTCAACACAAACAAATATAATTTATTTGAAGAAAACATAACTTATTCTCGCATTCTGTGCTATTCAAAACTTTAAAGAAATAACATTGGAAAACATTTCATAAAAATAAATCCAAATCACTTATTCACCGGATTTCCATGGGCTCGTTGCATCACTCTCCATCTTCTCCTCCATTCATGCCCGAGGTAGAATTCCTTCAATCTGTAGAGATGGGATTAAACCCGTGAGTTGAAAAAACTCAATAGGTGTCATAGGTGCATTCGTGATCAAGCTATACATTTCAAAACATTAACTTTATAACTTTTCATACGTGCCGTACTCGGAGGCACTATTTGACATGAAGGGATATGCCATAGCCGAGGGCACCATTTGACATATGAACATTTTTTCAACATAGAGGGGTATGCCGTACTGGAGTACCATTTGACATACAACCATTAACATAGAGGGATATGCCGTACCGGAGTACCATTTGACATACAAACATTGACATGAATCGAAACTTATAACTTAACACGATTAAACACATTACACCTCTACCTACCCTGATTGATGCTTTTGAAACATTGAAAACTTGGATTGAAAACTTCGATGAAACTTGGACGTTGAAAGAAATGCACTCCTTGGATGTTTGAAAACCGTTGAGAATTGATGCTTGAAAACACTTCTTAAACTTCTAGGAAAAATAGTTTTCTCCCTCTCTTTTTCTCTGTTAGAAACTCTTTCTTTAGTATGTAAAAGCTCTTGCTTTTGGTGTGAGAAAAAAATGTGTGAAATGAGGTCTCTATTTATAGGTAAATATCCCATAACTTAAAGCAAATGAAGGGTCAAATTTCATTTAAGAGAGAAAACATGGGTGCCCTTTAAGTTTGAGGTTAAATGCTTCAATTTAGTGGGGTTTTTATTACCAAAAACATGGGTGGTCCTTTCAGAAAATAATTGATGAAAATAAATATTTAAATTCAAGAGAAAAACGAGAATTTTCATTTCAGGCAATTCCAGTCGACCGGTTGTAGTCCGGTTGATACTGCACATCTTTTAGTGTTTCTATCATAACTTTTTCTCCCCATATCTGATTGAGGTAATTCAAAGTGCATTGGAAAGATAACTCAAAGAGTTACAACTTTTATTTAGATATCATTTTCCAAATCGAATGTTTCCTATGTCGAATATGTGTCTCAAATGAGACTTAAAATCTATAGTATACTTTAGTCATCCAATATTCATGTCTTAGTGCCACTAAGGTGTCTAGAATTATTTGGGGTTCTACATTCCCCACACCTTAATTAAAATTTCGTTCTCGAAATTTACCTTCTGATTGGGCGAATAGTGTTGGATACTTGTCTTTGGCTTCTTCTTCTTTTTCCCAAGTGGCTTCTTCTACGTCGTGATGATTCCACTGTATCTTAACCAGCTGAATCTCTTTATTCCTTAGTTTATGCACTTTTCGATCCAATATCTTGATCGGTAGTTCCTCGTACCACAAATCCTTCTATACCTCTAAGGTTTGATAACTCACTACATGATTAGGATCATGTACATACTTCTTTATCATCGATATATGGAACACATTGTGCACTGCTGATAATTTAGGTGGCAAAGCTAGTCGGTAGGCCACATTTCTGACTCTATCAAGGATCTCGAAAGGTCCGATATACTGGGGTCATAGCTTGCCTTTCTTTCCAAATCTAAGTACACCTTTCATCGGTGCTACTTTCAGAAACACTTTATCCTCAACTTGAAATTCTAAATCGCCCCTCCTCTCTCTCTCTCGCTCGCTCGCTCGCTTTGCTTCACTCATATATAGATTATTAAGAGAAGATGAGGAAGCTAAAATTTCATGAGAAGAAGCTGTTGAAGAGAGTTAGTTTCTTGGAATGGAAGAGAGAAGGCGACCACCGAGAAGCGTTTGTCATGCACCGCTACCATATAACAGCTAGAGACGACTAAAAGAAGTATTCGACTCTGTGTAGAATGGTGCAGAAGTTAGTGAACGTACTAAAACAGATGGATAGAAAAGACCCTTTTCGGACTAAGATGACTGATACCCTCCTTGAAAAGTCGTACAACATGGGCTTGATACCATCCCGTAAAAGTCTGACTTTATGTGATCGTCTATCGGTATCATCATTTTGTAGGCGACGGCTGGCCACTGTCCTGGTACGTCTGAAGATGGCCGAACACCTGACAGAAGCAGTAACATATATTGAGCAGGGACATATTCGTGTAGGACCCGACACGGTTACTGACCTGGCATTCCTTGTCACGAGAAATATGGAAGACTTTATTACATGGGTTGATACATCCAAGATAAAGAGAAGGGTCTTGGAATACTACAATAAGGTGGATGACTATGACGTAATGAACTGAGGTCTCGGAGAGTCATCCTTCCTGAAGCTGCTGTTGAATCTCAATAATTCAAGGTAGGACAATCTTTGTCGGATAAGTGAGAATGTGGGGATTGTGGCCCTGTAAAATTTTTGGGTACTTCTGATCTTATACAATCGCTCCTTTACATGTTACTGGATTATGTTCTCAAAAAAAAAAACTTGAAATTCTAAATCCTTCCTCCTTGTATCTGCATAGCTCTTTTGTCGATCCTGTGCTACCTTTATTCTTGCACGGATCTTATCGATTACCTCAACCGTCCTTTCAACCATTTCTGGTCCCAAAACTCTCTTCTCTCCGACTTCATCCCAATGAACAAGGGATCTACATCTTCTACCATAAAGAGCTTTGTATGGTGCCATTCCAATAGTTGTTTGGAAACTATTATTATAAACGAACTCTAATAGATGTAAGTATGACTCCCAATTACCTCCTAGATCCAAAACACATGTTCTCAACATGTCTTCCAAAGTTTGGATGGTCCTTTCAGACTGACAATCAGACTGAGGGTGATATGCTGTACTAAAGTTTAGCTTCGTTCCCATAGCTCCTTGTATACTTTTCCAAAATTTGGACGTGAACCTTGGGTCTCTGTCAGACACAATGGATACAGGTACACCGTGTATTCTCACAACCTCTTTAATGTACAACTGTGCCAATTGGTCTAAACTGAATGTCATTTTCACTGGAAGAAAATGAGCTGACTTCGTTAGTCAATCCACTACTACCCATATAGCATTATTTCCTCTTGCTAACTTCGGGAATCCAACCACAAAGTCCATCGTGATATTTTCCCATTTCCATTCAGGCATATCTAGTGGATTTAATAATCCATCTGGTTTTTGGTGTTCTGCTTTAACCTGTTGACATACCATGCACTTCAGCACGTACAGCTCTATACTTCTTTTCATATTTCTCCACCAAAATGTATCTCGAAGATCTCGATACATTTTCGTACCACCGGGATGTGCGATGTACGGGGTGGAATGAGCTTTTTTTAATATCTCTTTTCTCACGGTTTCATCCTTAGGCACATTAATTCTTCCTCTAAATATCAGTGCCTGATCCTCAGTTATTCCAAAGTCCTTTTTGTTATCAGTACCAACTTCATTCTTAATCTTCTGCAAAAATGAGTCTTTATTTTGTGCTTCTATAATTCGATCTCTAAGAGTAGGTCGAATTATTAAAGCTGCTAGACGAGCAGTGACTTGTCCTAGTGTGGTAACCACTTCGATCTGCAACTTTTCCAAGTCCTTGACTAACTCCACTTGAGAGGTGGGTAGTGACGTTAACTGTCCCATTGATTTTCTACTTAGAGCGTCGGCCACAGCATTAGCCTTACCCGGATGGTAGTGAATAGTGCAGTTGTAATCGTTCACCAATTCCAACCATCGTCTTTGTCGAATATTCAATTCCTTCTGTGTGAAGAAATACTTGAGACTTTTGTGATCTGTATAGATATCACACTTCCGTCCATACAAGTAGTGTCGCCATATCTTCAAAGTGTGTACTACCGCTGCAAGTTCTAAATCATGCGTCGGGTAGTTCTGCTCATGTTTCTTCAATTGTCTTGAAGCATAGGCTATCACTTTTCCATTTTGCATTAGTACACATCCCAATCCTCGCTTGGATGCGTCGCTGTATATAACAAGCCCTTCCATACCTTCAGGTATTGTTAATACAGGTGTTGATATCAACTTCTGCTTAAGTTCTTGAAAACTTTGTTCGCATTTTTCCGTCCATTGGAATTTTACTCCCTTCCTTGTAAGTTGCACCATTTGTCCAGCTATTTTGGAGAATCCTTCTATGAATCTCCTATAATATCCAGCCAATCCTAGAAAACTTCGTACTTCGCCAGCATTTGTTGGTGCTTTCCAGTTGGTTACTGCTTCTACTTTTGCTGGATCTACTTCAATCCCTTGGGCAGTAACTACATGTCCAAGAAATCCAACTCGTTCAAGCCAAAACTCGCACTTCTTGAATTTGGCATACAGCCTCTCCTTGCGTAATACCTCTAAGGCTATTCTCAAGTGCTCTTCATGTTGCTCCTTACTCTTGGAATATATCAGAATGTCATCGATGAAGACTATGACAAACTTATCCAAGTATTGATGAAACACTCGATTCATCAGGTCCATGAACACTGCAGTTACATTGGTTAGCCCAAACGGCATCGCCGTAAACTCGTAGTTTCCATGTCGAGTTCTAAAAGTTATCTTAGGTATATCCTTTGTCTCTACTTTTAGTTGATGGTATCCCGATCATAAGTCGATCTTGGAAAATGCCTTAGCTCCTTTCAGTTGATCTAACAGATCCTCGGGAGTGGGTACTTGTTCTTGATGGTTAATCGATTTATCTCCCTATAATCGATGCACATTCGCATGCTTCCATCTTTCTTCTTTACAAACAACGCCAGCGCACCCTATGGAGATACGCTTGGTCGTATGAAGCCCATATCTAGGAGTTCTTGCAACTGCTTTAATTCTTGTAGTTCCTTTGGGGCCATTCGATATGGGGCCTTAAATACTGGTGCGCCCTGGGAATTAGGTCTATGGTGAATTCCACTTGTCTACCGGGTGGAATACCAAATAGATCTTCTGGAAACTCATCTACAAATTCCCGTACTACTGGTACATCTTCAACCCTTATCGTCTCTCGTTTCCCTCCTGAGATACTTACTAAATATCCTTAAGATGTTTCTTTTCTCAACATCTTCTCAGCTTGTAAAGCCGATACTAGTTGAATAAGGGGTTTTGTCTTCATTCCAAGTAACGAAAATGGTTCCTCTCCTGGTTTCTGAAATGATACTTCCACTTCCTTACATCGGATGGTGGCGTAATTACAACCTAACCAATCCATGCCCAGTATTACATCAAAATCCTTCATTTCTATCATGTATAGGTTCGCTTCCATTGGTTTTCCCTCAACTTCGATACTTACTGACTTGGCTATTCTATCAGTATTCAAAGGGTTGCCCGAAGGAATACTAACTTCTAATGTACCTTCCGACTTATCACTGGTAATACTAGATTTAGCCATAAAAGTTGTTGAAGCAAAGGAGTGTGTGGCTCCTGAATCAAACAATACATAAGCAGGCGTATTGGCTATCAATAAAGTACCTACTATGACATTCGAGTTTTCCTCTACATCTTTCTGAGTCAATGTAAAAACTCGTTCTTTCCCTTTCTGGTTCTGGTCGCTGTTATTATCCTTCTTCTGGGTATGTGTGGGCCAATCCCTAATGATATGTACTGGCTTGCCACATTGGAAACAGACATTTTTCCCTTATAAGCACTCGCCACGATGTGTCCTTCCACACTTAGAACAGGGTGCAATAAATCTAATCCCTATAAGTTCTACGAATCTTCTTTGGTGGAGCTTCATCTTCGGAGGAGTCTTCTGCCTCAGGTCCGGACTCTATCCATCTCAACCTGTGGCTCAGGCTCAGGATCATTTTCTAAATCATCCTCGGCTTCTTCGGGATCTTCTTCCTCAGCCAAAGGTTGAGACTCCTCATGGATTACATCATCCCACAAATCAATTAGGGCATGGCAATACCTCTCAAACTCGAATAGGTTTGGGTTGCCTTCTAACATTTCATCCCTAACCGTGACTCCCATATCTTCCCATTGAGGTGGGAGGGAGTGTATGAGGTTATTTATGGGCTCAATATGCCCGATCTCCATACCAGCATTAACCGCTGTCATGCATCTCTCATAGATGTCATACACATGTTCGCTAAGTGGTCGGGTCGGATCAGTTACATAGTTTTCATAAGAATGAATAGCAATTCTATGGTTCAATGCTTCTCTATATGCCATAGCCGTTCTACGAACCATATCTGTTGCATTTTCACATACATCATACTTTTTCTTTGCTTAAAGAAAACATGCAAATATTTAAACTTTTATATCATGCAATTCCCTTTAAGCCCTTAGCTTTTGCCCAAGTCCATTACATATCTTTAAATAACACATCTCTAAATCATATCAAAGCATCATAACATAAACATAATCATTAACTTGAAAAATGAACATACCTGGGCCATAGGATGAGATTGATGGATGGATGCACGATACCATGGAATACCTTAAACCTTTCATTTTCCTTTATGTTTTTTTAAAAAAAATACTTGGTCTACAAAACTGGCTAAACCTTGCTCTGATACCATGCTGTAACGCCCCACCCCTAGTGGACCAGAATGCTACTTACTTTACTTAGCTTAACCAGTGGTTTAGTAACAAGTGCATACGCTTTAGTGGAAGCTTACATCTTCGGATAATAATTTAAATAACAATACTTCAAATACTTTAAACAAAAACACCGAATCATTTTTCAAAACAAACAAATGTAATTTATTTGAAGAAAACATAACTTGTTCTCGCATTCTGTGTTATTCAAAACTTTAAAGAAATAACATTGGAAAACATTTCATAAAAATAAATCCAAATCACTTATTCACCATATTTCGATGGGCTCGTAGCATCACTCTCCATCTTCTCCTCCATCCATGCCCAAGGTAGAATTCCTTCAATCTGTAGAGATGGGATCAAACTCGTGAGTTAAAAAACTCAATAGGTGTCATAGGTGCATTCGTGATCAAGCTATACATTTCAAAACATTAACTTTATAACTTTTCATACATGCCGTACCCGGAGGCACCATTTGACATGAAGGGGTATGTCGTACCTGAGGGCACCATTTGACATACGAACATTTCTTCAACATATAGGGGTATGCCGTACCAGAGTACCATTTGACATACAACCATTAACATAGAGGGATATGTCGTACCGGAGTACCATTTGACATACAAATATTAACATGAATCGAAACTTATAACTTAACACGATTAAACACATTGTACCTCTACCTAGCTTGATTGATGCTTTTGAAACTTTGAAAACTTCAATCAAATTTGGACGTTGAAAGAAATGCACTCCTTGGATGTTTGAAAACCGCTGAGAATTGATGTTTGAAAATACTCCTTAAACTTCTAGGAAAAATAGTTTTCCTCCCTCTCTTTTTCTCTCTTGGAAACTCTTTCTTTAGTATGTAAAAGCTCTTACTTTTGGTGTGAGAAAAATGAGTGAAATGAGGTCTCTATTTATAGGTAAATATCCCATAACTTAAAGGAAATGAATGGTCAAATTTCATTTAAGAGAGAAAACATGGGTGCCATTTAAGTTTGAGGTTAAATACTTCAATTTAGTGGGGTTTTATTGCCAAAAACATGGGTGGCCCTTTGAGAAAATAATTGATGAAAATAAATATTTAAATTCTAGAGAAAAACGAGAATTTTCATTTCAGGCAGTTTCGGTCGACTGGTTGTAGTCCGGTTGACACTGCACAGCTTTCAGTGTTTCTGTCTTAACTTCTTCTCCTAATATCCGATTGAGGTAATTCAAAGTGCATTGGAAAGCTAACTCAAAGAGCTACAACTTCTTTTAGATATAATTTTCCAACTCAAATGTTTCCTATATCGAAAATGGGTCTCAAATGAGACTAAAAATCTGAAGTATACTTTAGTCGTCCAGTATTCATGTCTTAGTGCCACTAAGGTGTCTAGAATTATTTGGGGTTCTACAAAATCCGTGTCCATTATGCTTCCAAAGGTTGTACCTTGATTAATTGTTGGTAGATTTGTTGTTAAATTTATGCTTTCAGCATTGCCTCCATCCCATTGATATGAAAAGTACAACTCATTAGGATAAATCTGTGAAGCTTTAGTCTCCACCCTTCGAAAGTTAGAATTAAATTCCATGATTAAATCTGAATTCTCAGAATGGTAAAATTTATTCCCCATAGGGTTTGGAGCAGAATGGAATAAGTCATTTTCCACATATTCTACAACAGGCAGTTGAGTCTGTAAAATCTCCAGGGAAGTGAAGAAAATGGTGGGATGATTATAATTTTCATCAATGTTGAAGCTATAAGTATTCTCAGATGTCCGTTCAACTGGATTCATTAGTTGACAATGATCGACTGGAATTGAATCGATGGACTGATTGTTTTCAAACAAGGTTTCCATGAAATCCATTTCGTTATTGCATGATTTGAAACTGAAAAATGGTGTAGAGTCTTCATTACTAGAGAGTCATGTGCCGGCATTGGACGAATTTGCTGCAGTGGTGGTGGTGCTGGAATTTGAGTTAGTGGAGGTGGAACTATTACTGAAATACTTTTTTATGATGTAATCTTATAATAATGTTAACTGTCTTCTATCTCCTTTTACTTTCTTTATCTTTCTCCTTAAAATCTGCCTCCTTTTTGTGGCATTCCAATGATTCTTTATTGAATTTTCAGTTCTTCCAGGAATGTACTTAGCTATCTCTGGCCATCGATTTCCAAGTCTTTCATGTGCTTGAATTAATCGTCTCTCTTCATCGTTAGTCAAAATGCCCTTCTTGATATGAGAACACAGATGATTATTACATCGCTCGCGACACTGTTTTCCCACTCTACCAACCATTTCTTCAGCTATTGCAGCCCATTTCCTCAATCCAAATTGATGTACTAAGCTAATCAGTCTCCTATCTTCTTCGCCTATCTACTGGCCTTTTATCTGATATCTGGAAGAAGAACTATACTCTCTCTTCTCCTTCCGATCAGGATTGACCGGTGCAGGTATCACATTTACTGAAAGATTTTCACCCAAAGTTTATTTTTCATGTTGAAGTCCTTCCATAAAGCTTGGCTCTCAGGTGGTGTAATTACTGATTGTGCCATTTGAAGAAAAATTTTGAAACTGATTTACTTCATTAAAAGGAAAATGGTTTAGGGTTTAGGGTCCAGAGTTCAAGGTTTAGGGTCCAGGGTTCAGGGTCCAGAGTTCAAGGTTTAGGGCTCAGGGTTAGGGCTTAGGGTTTAGGGCTTTGGGCTTACGATTTAGGGCCTGGGGTTTAGGGTTTCTGGGATACGGTGTATAGGACACGTCCAGGACGTATCCTTATTTTCAGACATTTATAGGCAGTTTCAGGGATACGGTATGCAGGCCATGTCTGGGATGCGTCCTGGCCGTGGACACAATCTGATTTTTAGGCATTTCTAGGCAATTTATGGGCATGGTGTGCAGGCCATGTTTGAGAGGTGTCCTGCCACGGACGCAATTTGATTTTCAGGCATTTCTAGGTAGTTTCTAGGCCATGGTGTGCAGGCCATGTCCGGGATGCGTCCTGTCCGCAAATGCAATTTGATTTTTAGGCATTTCTAGGCAGTTTATGGGCACGGTGTGCAGGCCATGTTCGAGAGGCATCCTGGCCGTGAACACAATCTATTTTTTAGGCATTTGTAGGCAATTTTTGGGCACGATTTGAGGTAATGTTTGGGACGCGTCCTGACCACATTAGGGGCGCAAGCAGATTTTCAACCAAATGAAGGAAGCACATTGTGCAGGCCATGTTTGGGATGCATGCATGTTCCTAAACATTCTGGACAGTTTTTGGGACACAGTGTGCAGGCCAAATTCGGGACAAGTCACGGCCACGGAAGGGATGCAGCCTGATTTTCAGGCATTTTTCGACAGTTTTTAGGCACTGTGTGCAAGCCATGTCCTAGATACATCCTGGACCTGACAGGAACGTAACCTCATTTTTAAGCATTTCTAGGTCATGGTTTGTAGGCCATGTTCAGGATACATCCGAGCCACGATAGGGACGGAGCCTGATTTTCAGGCATTTTATGCAATTTTTTGGCACGACATGTAGACCATGTTTGGGACGCATCCTGATCGTGGTCGGAACACGACCTGATTTCCAGGCATTTTTAGGCAATTTCTAAGACACGATGTGCAGGCATTGTCCAAGATGCAGCAGGGACGTAGCATGATTTTCATGATGTTCTAGGCAATTTCTGGAACGCGATGTGCAGGCCATGTCCGGGACTCGTCTATGCCACGACAGGGACGCAGCATGATTTCTAGGCATTTCTATGCAATTTTTGAGACACGGTGTGCAGGCCATGTCCTAGCCGCGATAGGGACACAACTTGATTTTCAAGATTTCTAGGCAGTGTCTGGGTCGTAGAGTGTAAGCCATGTCCAGGATGCAGTACGGAAGTATCCCGATTTTTGGGTATTTCTAGATAATTTTTCGATGCACGGTGTGCAAGCAGTGTTTAGGATGCGTCTGGGCTGCGGCAGGGATGCAACCGAATTTCCAGGCATTTCTAGGCTATTTTTGGGACATAGTGTGCAAGCTGCATCCATGACACATCCGGGATGCAGCCCGATATTCAGGCATTTCTAGGCAGTTTTTGGGAGACGGTGTGCAGGCCATGAACGGGATGCTTCTGGACGACGGCAGGGATGCAGCCTGATCTTCAGGCATTTCTGGGAAGTTTTTGGGCACGGTGTGTTGGCCACTTCTGGGATTTGCCTGACCACGGTAGGAACGCCACCTGATTTTTAGGCATTTGTAGGCAGTTTGTGGGCACGGTGTGCAGGCCATGTCCAGGACGTGACTTCGCTGAGGTAGGGACGCATCCTGATTTTCAGGCATTTCTTAGCAATTTCTAGGACTCGATGTGCAGGCCATGTTCAGGACGCATCATGGCTATGGTAGGGACAGAGCCTAATTTTCAAGCAATTCTGGACAATTTTTGGGACTCGGTGTGCAGGCCATGTCCAGGATGTAGCAGGGACACATCCTGACTTTCAGGTATTTTTAGGCAGTTTCTGGGACACGATGTGCAGGCAGTGCTCGGGACGCATCTGGGCAGTGGCAGGGATGTAGCCTGGTTTCCACGAATTTCTAGGTAGTTTCTAGGACACGCCGTAGAGGCCATGTCCAGAATGCTGCAGGGACACTTCTGATTTTCACATATTTCTAGGCAATTTCTTGGTCACGGCGTGCAGGCTATTTTCGAGACGTGTTGGGGCTGCTGCAGGGATGTAGCCTGATTTCTAAGCATTTTTAGACAGATTTTGGGACACGGTGTGCAGGCCATGTCCAGGACGCGATTGAGATGCAGTTTGATTTACAAGCATTTCTATATAATTTTTTGGGAGACGATGTGCAGGCTTTGATCGAGACGCATCCGGGCCACGTCCGGGTCACAGCTTGATATTCAGACATTCGTGGGAAGTTTTTGGGCACGGTGTGTTGGCTACGTCCGGGACGCGTCCTGGCCGTATTAGGGACACATCCAGATTTTTAGGCTTTTGTAGACAATTTGTAGGCACAGTGTACGGCTAAGTTCGGGACGCATCCTGGCCTCTGCTTGGACGCAGCCTGATTTTTAGGCATTTCTTGGCAATTTTTGGGACTTAGTGTGCAGGCCATGTTCGAGATACCCCATGGTCATGATAGGGATGCGTCCTGGCCGCGATAGGGATGTATCCTGAAATCATTTGTGAGCCTTTTGTGGGCACGATGTGCAGGCCATATCTGGGACATATCCTAGCCGCGGCAGGGATGCAGCCTGATTTTCAGACATATCTTGGTAATTTTTTGGACTCAGTGTGCAGGCCATGTTCGGGACGCATCATGGCCACGACAAGGACGGAGCCTGATTTTCAGGCAATTTTGGGCAGTTTTTGGGATGCGATGTGCAGGCCACGTCTAGGATGCGGCAAGGATGCATCTTGAATTTTGGTATTTTTAGGCATTTTTGAAACACGGTGTGTAGGCAATGCCCGGGACGCGTCTTTGCCACGATAGGGATGCAGCCTGGCTTCCAGGCATTTCTAGGCAGTTTCTGGGACATGGTGTGCTAGCCATGTCAAGGATGCTGTAGGGACACATCCTGATTTTCATGTATTTCTAGGTAATTTTTTTAACCCAGTTGCAGGCAATTTTTGGGATGCGTTGGGCCTGCTGTAGGGATGCAGCCTAATTTCCAGGCATTTATAGGCAGTTTCTGAGACACAGTGTTCAAGCCATGACAGGATGCATCAGGGCCACGCAAGGATGCAGCCTGATTTTCAGGCATTCCTGGGAAGTTTTGGGTACGGTGTGCAGGCCGCGTTCGGGACGCGTCCTGGCCACTGTAGGGATGCAGCCTAATTTTCAGGCATTTGTAGGCAGTTTGTGGGCACGGTGTGCTGGCAATGTCTGGGATCCAGGCCGTGGCTGGGGCGCCGCCTAATTTTTAGGCATTTCTTGGTAATTTTTGGGACTCGATGTGTAGGCTATGTCTGGGACGCATCATGGTCAAGGCAGTGATGAAGCCTGATTTTCAGGCAATTTTGGGCAGTTTCATGGACACGGTGTGCAAGCCATGTCCAGGATGTGGCAGGGATGCATCTAGACTTTTAGTTATTTTTAGGCAATTTCTAGAACACGATGTGCAGGCAATGTCTGGGATGCGTCTGGTCCGTGGTAGGGATGCAGCCTCATTTTCAGGCAATTTTCGGGACACGGCGTGTAGGCTATGTCTAGGATGCTGTAGGGACACATCCTGATTTTCACATTTTTCTATGTAGTTTCTTGGACACGGTGTCCAGGCAATGTTTGGGACTTGTCTTGGCTACGGCAAGGATGCAGCCTAAAAAGGGGAATGCACAACAACTGTAGGGGAAGGAGAAGGAATCGTAGTACACTTATCATAAGAATGGCCCAAGTGTTTAGAAGAGAAGCAAAAAAATCGACCGCTTCTAATAAATATTTATCTACCAAACGCCACGATTTCTGATGCACCCAATCCAAACCCTCTCGAGCAACTTATGCCCCAAATTTACCTCAATACACAACCTTGCCTTACTAGGGCATCTTAAGTCGGAGGTGGCCTCATTGAGGTTTAGGCCTTACAGTTTAGGGTTTAGGGTTTTTTTGGCCTGAATTTCCCTTTAATAAGTTTTAACGAAGCAGCAGAACTCAATTTTATAGATCTTTGTAAAGTCATAGAGTGTTTAACTAAGGTAAAACACAATAATTATAGGATAATAATTAGTAACTAGATTAGAATAAGCCATTGTATGGACTTAATTGAGGAGGCAGCTGAAAAGATGAGACCATATCCATCAAATCCGTGTCCATTGTGCTTCCAAAGGTTGTACCTTGATCAATTGTTCGTAGATTTGTTGTTAAATTTTCGTTTCCAGCATTGTCTTCATCCTATTGATATGAAAAGTGCAACTCATCAGGATAAATCTGTGAAGCTTCAGTCTCCACGCTTCGAAAGTTAGAATTTAATTCCATGATTAAATCTGAATTCTCATAAGGGAAAAATTTATTTCCTATAGGGTTTGGAGCAGAATGGAATAAGTCATTTTCCACATATTCTACAGCAGGCAGTTGAGAATTAGTTGTCTGTAAAATCTCCAGAGAAGTGAAGAAAATGGTGGGATGATTATAATTTTCATCAATATTGAAGCTATAAGCATTCTCAGATGTCCGTTCAGTTGGATTCATTGGTTGACAATGATCGACTGGAATTGAATCGATGGACTGATTGTTTTCAAACAAGGTTTTCATGAAATCCATTTTGTCATTGCATGATTCGAAACTGAAAAATAGTGTAGAGTCTTCATCATCAAAGAGTGGTGTATCGACGTTGGATGGATTTGCTGCAGTGGTAGTGGTACCGAAATTTGAGTTAGTGGAGGTGGAACCATTACTGAAATACTTTTTATGATGTAATTTCATAATAGTGTTAACCACCTTCTATCTCCTTTTACTTTTTTTATATTTCTCCTTGAAATCTGCCTCCTTTTTGTGGCATTCCAATGATTCTTTATTGAATTTTCAGTTCTTCCAGGAATGTACTTAGCTATCTCTGGCCATCGATTTCCAAGTCTTTCATGGGCTTGAATTGACTGTCTTTCTTCATCTTCAGTCCAAACGTCCTTCTAGATATGAGGATGCAGACGATTATTCCATCACTCGCGACACTATTTTCTCACTCTACCAACCATTTCTTTAGCTATTACAGCCCATTTCCTCAATCCAAATTGATATAATAAGCTAATCAGTCTCCTGTTTTCTTCGTCTATCCACTGGCCTTTTATCTGATATCGGGAAGAAGAACTATTCTCTCTCTTCTCCTTCCGATCAGGATTGACGGGTGCAGGTATCACATTTATTGAAAGAATTTCACCCAAAGTTTGTTTTTCATGTTGAAATCCTTCCATGAAGCTTGGCTCTCCGGTCGTGTAATTACTGTTGTCCCATTTGAAGAAAAATTCGAAAACTAATTTACTTCATTAGAAGGAAAATGGTCTAGGGTTTAAGGTCCTGGGTCCAGGGCTTGGGGCTTACAGTTTAGGGCTTGGGCTTTAGGGTTTCTGGGACACGGTGTGCAGGACATGTCCAGGATGCAGCCTTATTTTTACGCATTTCTAATCAATTTCTGGGACACGGTGTGCAGGCCTTGTTTGAGACGCATCCTAGCCGCGGACGTAATCTGATTTTTAGGCAGTTTATGGGCACGATGTGTAGGCCATGTCCGAGAGGCATCCTGGCCACGGACGCAATCTGATTTTCAGGCATTTCTAGGCAGTTTGAGGGCACGGTGTGCAGGCAATGTTCGGGACGCGTCCTGACCACGTTCGGGGTGCAATCAGATTTTTAAACAAATGAAGGAAGCACGGTGTGCAGGTCATGTTAGGGGTGCAGGCATGTTCCTGGGCATTTTGGGTAGTTTTTGGGACACGGTGTATAGGCCAAATTCGGGACAAGTCATGGCCACCGATGGGACGCAGCCTCATTTTTAGGCATTTTTTGATAGTTTTTGGGCACTGTGTGCAGGCCATGTCCGGGATGCATTCCGGATGCGACATGGACGTAGCTTAATTTTTAGGCATTTCTAAGCAGTTTCTACGTCATGGTGTGCAGGCTATGTTCAGAACGCAACCGAGCCATGATAGGGACAGAGCCTGATTTTTAGGTATTTTAGGGCAATTTTTGGACACGATACGCAGACCATGTTCAGGACGCATCCTGATCGTGGTAGGAACGCAACCTCATTTCCTAGCATTTCTAGGGAGCTTCTAGGACACGGTGTGCAGGCAATGTCCAAGATACGGCAGTGACGTAGCCTAATTTTCATGATATTCTAGGCAACTTCTAGGATGAGGTACGCAGGCCATGTTAGGGACTCGTCTAGGCCGCGATAGGGATGCAGCCTTATTTCTAGGCATTTCTACACAGTTTCTAGGACATGGTGTGCAAGCCATGTCCTGGCCACAGTAAGGACGCTACCTAATTTTTTGGCATTTCCAGATAGTTTCTGGGTCACAGTGTGTAAGCCATGTCCAGGATACGGTAGGGACGTATCCTAATTTTCAGGTATTTCTACACACTTTTCTGGTACACAGTGCTCAGGCAATGTATGGGACGCGTCTGGGCCGCGACAGGGATGCAACCTAATTTCCAACCATTTCTAGGCAATTTCTGATACATAGTGTACAAGCCACGTCCACCACGTGTCAAGGACGTAGCCTGATTTTCAGGTATTTCTAAGCAATTTCTGGGACACGGTGTGCAGGCCATGAACGGGATGCCTCTGGGCGACGGCAGGACGTAGCCTGATTTTCAGGTATTTTTGGGAAGTTTTTGGGTACGGTGTGCAGGCCACGTCTGGGACGTGTCCTGACCACGATGGGGACGCCGTCTGATTTTTAGGCATTTGTAGGTAGTTTGTGGGCATGGTGTGCAGGCCATGTCCAAAACGCGTCCTAGTTGCAGTAGGGACGCAGCCCGATTTTCAGGCATTTATTGGCAATTTATGGAACCCGATGTGCAGGCCATGTCCTGGACGCATCATGGCCATGGTAGGGATGGATCCTGATTTTCAGGCATTTCTTGGCAATTTCTAGGACTCGGTGTGCAGGCCATGTCTAGGATGCGGTAGGGATGCTTACTAACTTTCAGGTATTCTTAGGTAGTTTCTAGAACACGATGTGTAGGCAATGTTCGAGATGCATCTAGGCCGCGACAGGGATGCAACCAGGTTTCCAGGCATTTCTAGGTAGTTTCTGGAGCACGGTGTGTAGACCATGTCCAGGATGCTGTAGGGACACATCCTGACTTTCATGTATTTCTAGGTAATTTCTTGGACATGGTGTCCAGGCAATTTTGGGGATGCGTTGGGGCTGCTGCAGGGATTCAGCCTAATTTCTAGGCATTTCCAGAGAGTTTCTGGGACACAGTGTGTAGACCATGTCCAGGACACAGCTGGGATGCAGCTTGATTTACAGGCATTTCTAGGCAGTTTCTGGGATACGATGTGCAGGCCTTGATCGAGAAGCGTCCGGGCCACGTCAGGGACGCAACTTGATTTTTAGGCATTTGTGGAAAGTTTTTGGGCATGGTGTGTAGGCCACGTTCGAGATGCATCTTGGCCACAGTAGGGACGCATCCTGATTTTCAAGCATTTGTTGGCAGTTTGTGGACATGGTGTGCAGGCCATGTCCAGGACGCGTCCTAGTCGCAGTAGGGACATAGCTTGATTTTCAGGCATTTCTTAGCATTTTCTAGGACTCAATGTGCAGGCCATGTTTGGGACACGTCATGGCCATGGCAGGGACGGAGTCTGATTTTCAGGCAATTCTGTGCAGTTTTTGGGACACGGTGTGCAGTCCATATCCAGGATGCAACAGGGACGCATCCTAACTTTCAAGTATTTTTAGGCAGCTTCTGGAGCACGGTGTGCAAGCAATGTTCGGGACTCATCTGGGCCGCAGTAGGGATGCAGCAAAGTTTCCAGGCATTTCTAGGCAGTTTCTGGGACATGGTGTGTGGGCCATGTCCAGGATGCTGTAGGGACACATCTTGATTTTCACATATTTCTACGCAATTTCTTCGACCCAGTGTGTAGGCAATTTTCAGGATGCGTTGGGGCTGTTGTAGGGATGCGGCCAAATTTCCAGGAACTTTTAGGCAGTTTTTGGAACACGGTGTGTAGGCCATGTCCAGGATGCGACAAGGACGCAGCCTGATTTTCGGGCATTTTTAGGCAGTTTCTAGGACATGGTGTTTAGGCCATCACCAGGATGCGTCAGGGCCACATTGGGATGTAGCCTGATTTTCAGGTATTCCTGGGATGTTTTTGGGCATGGTGTGCAGGCTACGTCCGGGGCGCGTCCTAGCCGCTATAGGGATGCAGCCTAATTTTCAAGCATTTGTAAGCAGTTTGTAGGCACGGTGTGTAGGCCATGTCCGGGACGCATCCATGCCATGGCTGGGATGCCGCCTAATTTTCAGGCATTTCATGGCAATTTCTAGGACTCGGTGTGCAGGCCATGTCCTATACGCGTCATGGCCAAGGTAGGGACGGAGCCTAATTTTCAGGCAATTCTGGGTAGTTTTGTGGACACGGTGCGCCAGTTATGTCCAGGATGCTGCAGGGACGCATCCAGACTTTCAAGTATTTTTAGGCAGTTTTTGGAACACAATGTATAGGCAATGTTCGGGATGCGTCTGGTCCATGGCAGGGATGCAGCTTGGTCTTCAGGCAATTTTCGGGACATGGCGTGCAGGTCATGTCTAGGATGCTGCAGGGACACATCCTGATTTTCACGTATTTCTATGTAGTTTCTTGGACATGGTGTGCAAGCAATGTCTAGGACTCGTCTAGGCTGCGACAAGAATGCAGCCTGATTT
The DNA here is from genome assembly GCF_002742605.1 of Olea europaea var. sylvestris. Lineage (NCBI taxonomy): Eukaryota > Viridiplantae > Streptophyta > Magnoliopsida > Lamiales > Oleaceae > Olea > Olea europaea. The sequence goes on from NW_019228713.1 coordinate 46,522, forward strand.
TCAACCATTTCTAGGTAGTTTTCGGGACATGGTGTGCAGGCGATGTCCAAGACGCGGCATGGACGTAGCCTGATTTTCAGGCATTTCTTGTTAGTTTCTGGGTCACGGTGTGTAGGTCATGTCAGGGACACGGTAGGGACAGAGCCTAATTTTTGGGTAATTTCAGGCATTTTTGGGCACTGTGTACAGACCATGTCCGGGACGCGTCCTAGCCAGGTAGGGACGTAGCCTGATTTTTAGGCATTTCTAAGCAGTTTGTGGGCATGGTGTGCAGACCAAGTCGGAGACGCATCCTGTCTGCGGTAGAGAAGATGCTACATTTTTAGGCATTTATAGGCAATTTTTGGGAATCGGTGTGGAGGCCCAGTATGGGACGTGTCATTGTCACGATAGGACGCAGCATGCTTTTCAAGCATTTCTAAGCAATTTTTGGGTCATAAGGTTTAGGGTTTAGGGTTTTTTAATTAATTTAGAATTAAAACCAGGAAATATATACGTGATAAAGAATAATTAAAATAAAATGTAGCTCAACATTAGAACCCATGCTTTGACGCTAACACAAGACTTACTCCATTTTACATCTCGAACATTGTTTCATCAACCTTTGCTTTGACGAGCAATCCCATCACCTCTTTCACATGCTTGGCCCTCGATCGCATCATCGGCCCCTTGACTATCAACCAATCTTTTCTCGAGCTCGACTCTGGACTTGACTTTGGTACTTGTGCTTCCTGGATCACATCATCCCCTCCCTCTTCGAAAGGGTTCAACTTCGAATCTGCACTTGCATCGAAAAGAGATAAGTCAAAAACATTGAAGGTTACAGAAAACACTATACTCACCTGGAAGATCTATCTTATAAGCGTTGTTGTTGATCTTCTCAATCACTTGGAATGGTCCATCTCCTCGTGGTAATAACTTTGATTTTCTTTGCTCTGGGAATCGTTCTTTCCTGAAATGTACCCAAACCCAATCTCCGGGTTCGAAAGTGACATATTTTCGGCCTTTTTTTGCTTGTGTTGTGTGTTGATTGTTCTTCCTCTCTATTTGCTCCCTTACCATTTCATGGAGTGTCTTTACCAATTCGGCTTTCTTTTTTCCTTCCAAGCTACCTCGTTCATTCACAGCCAAAGGTATTAAATCCATAGGTGTTAAAGAATTAAAACCATAATCGATTTCAAGTAGTGAAAACGACGTAGTAGAATGCGTGGCCCTATTATATGCAAACTCAATGAAGGGAAATCATTCTTCCCAATTCTTTAGATTTTTATTAACCATAGTGCACAATAGTTGTGTAATTGTTCTATTCACTACTTCAACTTGACCATTGATTTGTGGGTGACAAGCTGTAGAAAACAATAATTTCTTGCCTAACTTATTCCACAAGACCTGTCAAAAGTGACTAAGAAACTAAACATCCCTATCGAACACAATACTTTTGGGAACACCATGCAAACACACTACTTATTTGAAAAACAAGTCCACAATGTTAGTGGCATCATTGGTTTTGTGACATGGTATAAAGTGTGCCATTTTACTAAACCTATCCACCACAACAAAAATTGAATCACACCCCTTTTTAGTCCTAGGCAAACCTAACACAAAATCCATTGAAATGTCAACCCAAGGTTCGCTAGGTACCAGTAAAGGTGTATAATGTCCATGAGGTAAAACCTTTGATTTAGCCTTTTTACAAGTTATGCAATGACTACAACTTCGTTCTACGTCAATCTTCATTTTAGGCCAATAAAAGTGTTCATTTAACATGTCTAAAGTCTTTGCTATCCCAAAATGACCCATTAAACCCCCACTATGTGCCTCCCTAACCAACAATTCACGCATTGAGCAATTAGGAACACAATTTATTTTCTCGAAACAAATACCCCTCATGCTTAAATAACTTGTTAATAGCCCCCTTATTACATGAATTGTAGATGCTAAAAAAATCAAGATCGTTTTCATACATGTCCTTAACTTACTCAAAACCAAGTAATTTCACACTTAAAGAAGTGAGAAGCACATACCTTCACGACAAGGCATGGGCTACTATGTTTTCCTTACCTTGCTTATATCGAATGACATATGGAAAAGTCTCTATGAATTCCATCCAATGTGTATGTCGTTTGTTCAACTTACTTTGACCACGCAAATGTTTCAATGATTCATGGTCGGTGTGAATAACAAACTAGAGAATAAAGCTC